>NC_137102.1:62633751-62648751 GCF_949357685.1 Gobio gobio | reverse complement strand
CGGTGTGTGTGTGGAGAACGGTGTGTGTGGAGAACGGTGTGTGTGGAGAACGGTGTGTGTGGAGAACGGTGTGTGTGGAGAACGGTGTGTGTGGAGAACGGTGTGTGTGTGGAGAACGGTGTGTGTGTGGAGAACGGTGTGTGTGTGGAGAACGGTGTGTGTGTGGAGAACGGTGTGTGTGGAGAACGGGGTGTGTGTGGAGAACGGTGTGTGTGTGGAGAACGGTGTGTGTGTGGAGAACGGTGTGTGTGTGGAGAACGGTGTGTGTGTGGAGAACGGTGTGTGTGTGGAGAACGGTGTGTGTGGAGAACGGGGTGTGTGTGGAGAACGGGGTGTGTGTGGAGAACGGGGTGTGTGTGGAGAACGGGGTGTGTGTGGAGAACGGTGTGTGTGTGGAGAACGGGGTGTGTGTGGAGAACGGGGTGTGTGTGGAGAACGGTGTGTGTGGAGAACGGTGTGTGTGTGGAGAACGGTGTGTGTGTGGAGAACGGTGTGTGTGTGGAGAACGGTGTGTGTGGAGAACGGTGTGTGTGGAGAACGGTGTGTGTGGAGAACGGTGTGTGTGGAGAACGGTGTGTGTGGAGAACGGTGTGTGTGGAGAACGGTGTGTGTGGAGAACGGTGTGTGTGTGGAGAACGGTGTGTGTGGAGAACGGTGTGTGTGTGGAGAACGGTGTGTGTGTGTGGAGAACGGTGTGTGTGTGGAGAACGGTGTGTGTGTGGAGAACGGTGTGTGTGGAGAACGGGGTGTGTGTGGAGAACGGTGTGTGTGTGGAGAACGGTGTGTGTGTGGAGAACGGTGTGTGTGGAGAACGGTGTGTGTGTGGAGAACGGTGTGTGTGGAGAACGGGGTGTGTGTGGAGAACGGGGTGTGTGTGGAGAACGGTGTGTGTGTGGAGAACGGTGTGTGTGGAGAACGGTGTGTGTGTGGAGAACGGTGTGTGTGTGGAGAACGGTGTGTGTGGAGAACGGGGTGTGTGTGGAGAACAGTGTGTGTGAGCTCAGAGTTTACTCCTCAAATACATGAGCTGAGGAGTAAAGCAGTCTCTGCTGATTCTGACGTGTGTTTGTGAGTGTGTGAGTGTGTGAGTGTGAGAGTGTGTGTGTGACAATGTAGATTGTTTCAAAGCAGCTTTACAGTGTTAAACAGGAAAATAATGCAGCATAATTTTATTCAGCCGTTCTGGAGAAAACGCTGATGTCATCAGTTCATTTCAATTATCATACAGTGGCAGTGTGGGCTTTAGATCAATAATTAGATCAGTAATTTAGTTTATATGATTAATTTAGTCTAATGATTAGATTTATTTCGATATTTAGTTGAAAAATTTAGAAAAATGTAGTGTCCCCAACTGAGCACGCCAAGCCAGAGGCAACAGAGGAAACCCAAACCCCATCAGGAGCAGAATGGAGGAAAATAAACCTTGGAGAAACCAGGCTCAGTCGGGGGGGCAGTTCTCCTCTGGCCAATTAACACACAGCGTATGATTATTAATCTGGCAACTTTACAGGTCAGAGGTCATAATAGATCTGAATATTCGAAGGATCGGAGTCATCACGCCGGAGACGGGTTTATTGAGGATGACATATCGATGCCGTGACGATGAGGCAGTTTCAGAGTCTAATCACGGTCTCTCAGACACTTCAGGGTCATGAGTTGGTCATGAGTTGGTCATGTGTTGGTCATGTGTTGGTCATGTGTTGGTCATGTGTTGGTCATGTGTTGGTCATGAGTTGGTCATGTGTTGGTCATGTGTTGGTCATGTGTTGGTCATGTGTTGGTCATGTGTTGGTCATGTGTTGGTCATGTGTCGGTCATGTGTCGGTCATGTGTTGGTCATGTGTTGGTCATGTGTCGGTCATGTGTCGGTCATGTGTCGGTCATGTGTTGGTCATGTGTCGGTCATGTGTCGGTCATGTGTCGGTCATGTGTCGGTCATGTGTCGGTCATGTGTCGGTCATGTGTCGATCATGTGTCGGTCATGTGTCGGTCATGTGTCGGTCATGTGTCGGTCATGTGTCGGTCATGTGTCGGTCATGTGTCGGTCATGTGTCGGTCATGTGTCGGTCATGTGTCGGTCATGTGTCGGTCATGTGTCGGTCATGTGTCGGTCATGTGTTGGTCATGAGTTGGTCATGAGTTGGTCGTGTGTTGGTCGTGTGTCGGTCGTGTGTCGGTCGTGTGTCGGTCATGTGTCGGTCATGTGTCGGTCATGTGTCGGTCATGTGTCGGTCATGTGTCGGTCATGTGTCGGTCATGTGTCGGTCATGTGTCGGTCATGTGTCGATCATGTGTCGATCATGTGTCGGTCATGTGCCGGTCATGTGTCGGTCATGTGTCGGTCATGTGTCGGTCATGTGTCGGTCATGTGTCGGTCATGAGTCGGTCATGAGTCGGTCATGTGTCGGTCATGTGTTGGTCATGTGTTGGTCATGTGTTGGTCATGTGTTGGTCATGTGTTGGTCATGAGTTGGTCATGAGTTGGTCATGTGTTGGTCATGTGTTGGTCATGAGTTGGTCATGAGTTGGTCATGTGTTGGTCATGAGTTGGTCATGTGTTGGTCATGTGTTGGTCATGTGTTGGTCATGTGTTGGTCATGAGTTGGTCATGAGTTGGTCATGTGTTGGTCATGTGTTGGTCATGAGTTGGTCATGAGTTGGTCATGTGTCGGTCATGTGTCGGTCATGAGTCGGTCATGAGTTGGTCATGTGTTGGTCATGAGTTGGTCATGAGTTGGTCATGAGTTGGTCATGAGTTGGTCATGAGTTGGTCATGAGTTGGTCATGAGTTGGTCATGAGTTGGTCATGAGTTGGTCATGTGTTGGTCATGTGTTGGTCATGAGTTGGTCATGTGTTGGTCATATGTTGGTCATGTGTTGACTGCAGTAAACCTCGGGATAAACAGAGAGAATATCATTAGCGTAGATGCCGTTCTTCTGATGATGTCACGAGTACATCAGGTGTTATGGGAAGTGTTCACGGTTCCGGCTGACCTAGTTAATGCAGCCTAACAATCATTTCACTGAGAAAGTGTTTTATGTGTATGCCACAGTAAAGAGATGTGTTTTTAGTCTAGATTTAAACTGACAGAGTGTGTCTGCTTCCCGAACAATGTTAGGAAGAGTTCCAGAGTTTAGGAGCTAAATAGGAAAAGGATCGAGCGCCTGCAGTTGATCTGGATATTCTCGGTATGATCAACTGGCCAGAGTTTAGAGAGTGCAGTAGACGTGATGGAGGATAATGTGTTAAGAGCTCGCTCAAGTATTGGGGAGCTAAACCATTTAGTGCTTTGTAAGTAATCAGTAAGATTTTAAAATGTATGCGATGTTTAATAGGCAGCCAGTGCAGTGTTGACAGAACTGGGCTAATATGGTCATACTTCCTGGTTCTAGTAAGAACTCGAGCTGCTGCGTTTTGGACCAGCTGGAGTTTGTTTATTAAGCGAGCAGGGCAACCACCCAGTAGAGCATTACAATAATCTAACCTTGAGGTCATGAACGCATGAACTAACTGTTCAGCATTTTGCATTGAGAGCATGTGCCGTAATTTAGATATATTTTTAAGATGGTAGAAAGCAGTTTTACAGATGCTAGAAACGTGGCTTTCAAACGAGAGATTGGTATCAAAGAGCACACCCAGGTTCCTCACTGACGACGAGGACTGGACAGAACAGCCATCAAGTGTTAGACAGTATTCTAGGTTACTACTTGTGGAGCTTTTTTGTCCAATAATTAAAAATGCATTTTTTTCTGTATTGAGTTGCAGGAAATTACTGGTCATCCAATGTTTTATATCAGCTCTGCATTCCGTTAATCTTGTGAATTGGTAAGTTTCTTTAGGGCGTGAAGAAATATAGAGCTGAGTATTGTCAGCATAACAATGAAAACTAACGCCATGCTTCCTAATGATATCTCCCAGTGGTAGCATGTACAGGGTGAAGAGTAGCGGTCCTAGCACTGAGCCTTGCGGTACTCCATACTGAACTTGCGATCGGTGTGACATATCTTCATTTACTACTACAAACTGATAACGGTCGCATAGGTGTGATTTAAACCATGATAAAGCAATTCCACTAATACCTACATAATGCTCGAGTCTATTCAGAAGAATGTTGTGGTCGATAGTATCAAATGCAGCGCTAAGATCGAGTAACACTGATAGAGAGATACAGCCACGATCGGATGATAAGAGTAAATCATTTGTAACTCTGACGAGAGCAGTCTCAGTGCTATGATACGGTCTAAATCCTGACTGGAAATCCTCACAGATACCATTTCTTTCTAAAAAGGAACATAATTGTGAAGACACTGCCTTTTCAAGTGTTTTTGACAGAAAGGGTAGATTTGAGATTGGTCTATAATTGACTAATTCTGGAGGATCAAGTTGCGTTTTTTTAATAAGTGTTTTAATAATAGCCAACTTAAAAGTTTTCTGTACATATCCTAATGACAAAGATGAATTAATGATATTAAGAAGAGGATCTATGACCTCTGGTAGCATCTCTTTTAATAGCCTAGTTGGTACAGGGTCGAGCATACATGTTGTTGATTTAGATGATTTAACGAGTTTAGCCAATTCTTCTTCTCCTATAGCAGTGAATGAGTGTGTGTGTGTGTGTGTGTGTGTGTGTTCTCCTATAGCAGTGAATGAGTGTAATTTTTTCTCAGTGACACTACAATGCTCTGTCTGATGTGATGCTGTAGTAGACGCTGCATGGTTAAAATTTTCTTCCTAATATTATCAATCTTACATGTAAAGAAGTTCATAAAGTCATTACTGCTGTGCTGTTTACAAACATCAGATGTTGAAGCTTTATTTTTGGTTAATTTAGCCACTGTATGGAATAAATACCTAGGGCTGTGTGTGGGTGGACTGGTAATCCCTACATTATGGGGACAAAATGTGAACATAAAACATGAAAACCCAACGTGTGTGTGTGTGTGTGTGTGTGTGTGTGTGTGTGTGTGTGTGTGTGTGTGTGTGTGGGAGGGATCTGATGTTCATGTTGTGTGTCAGTGGAGGGAAGCAGACGCAGCTCTTCAGGGTCGGAGCTCAAGCTTGTTTGCGGGTGAACTCCAGTGTTGCAGCTGTTGAGCATTAGTGTCATGTTCACACACATCTGCACTGGCGCAGCTTCAGTTAACATCGATCAGCCGCACAATCTGCCCTCCGTAAGCCGCTTGTGGCCGGCAGCGGGTCATTTGCCCGTCTGTGACCTGTCTGTCGCTCTGCAGATGTGCTGACCCTCGACAGCTGGAGACTCGCTCGCTGTAAGACGGCCACTCAGATGAACTCTGACCCTCTGGACTGGGACTGACCCTTCAGAATCAGCTGACTGACCCTCCCCTTACACACCAGTCAGAGCTGAGGACAGAGATGAGCTAACGCTCTTCCAGTAACGCTAATAGTGCATCGTTCAGACTGATCTGGTCTTTAACAATGTTCTCAAAGTGTTACAACAAAAACATTAATGCTAACACATTTTAAAGGGCACCTATTAATGCAAAATTCACTTTAATGAGGTGTTAGAACACTGATGTGTGTCCACAGTGTGTAAACAACCAGCCTATAAGTGTAAAAATCCACCCAAAACTTTTTTATAATCCCTATAAATCATAAAAAAGTTCCATAAACCCCGCCCATGACCGGTGATGATCTGCCCTATTAGCATAGACCCCGCCCTGAGTGAGTTCCATAAACCCCGCCCATGACCGGTGATGATCTGCCCTATTAGCATAGACCCCGCCCTGAGTGAGTTCCATAAGCCCCGCCCATGACCGGTGACGATCTGCCCTATTAGCATAGACCCCGCCCTGAGTGAGTTCCATAAGCCCCGCCCATGACCGGTGACGATCTGCCCTATTAGCATAGATCCGCCCTGAGTGAGTTCCATAAGCCCCGCCCATGACCGGTGACGATCTGCCCTATTAGCATAGGACCGCCCTGAGTGAGTTCCATAAGCCCCGCCCATGACCGGTGACGATCTGCCCTATTAGCATAGACCCCGCCCTGAGTGAGTTCCATAAGCCCCGCCCATGACCGGTGACGATCTGCCCTATTAGCATAGACCCCGCCCTGAGTGAGTTCCATAAGCCCCGCCCATGACCGGTGACGATCTGCCCTATTAGCATAGACCCCGCCCTGAGTGAGTTCCATAAGCCCCGCCCATGACCGGTGACGATCTGCCCTATTAGCATAGATCCGCCCTGAGTGAGTTCCATAAGCCCCGCCCATGACCGGTGACGATCTGCCCTATTAGCATAGATCCGCCCTGAGTGAGTTCCATAAGCCCCGCCCATGACCGGTGACGATCTGCCCTATTAGCATAGACCCCGCCCTGAGTGAGTTCCATAAGCCCCGCCCATGACCGGTGACGATCTGCCCTATTAGCATAGACCCCACCCTGAGTGAGTTCCATAAGCCCCGCCCATGACCGGTGACGATCTGCCCTATTAGCATAGACCCCGCCCTGAGTGAGTTCCATAAGCCCCGCCCATGACCGGTGACGATCTGCCCTATTAGCATAGACCCCGCCCTGAGTGAGTTCCATAAGCCCCGCCCATGACCGGTGACGATCTGCCCTATTAGCATAGACCCCGCCCTGAGTGAGTTCCATAAGCCCCGCCCATGACCGGTGACGATCTGCCCTATTAGCATAGATCCGCCCTGAGTGAGTTCCATAAGCCCCGCCCATGACCGGTGACGATCTGCCCTATTAGCATAGATCCGCCCTGAGTGAGTTCCATAAGCCCCGCCCATGACCTGTGACGATCTGCCCTATTAGCATAGATCCGCCCTGAGTGAGTTCCATAAGCCCCGCCCATGACCGGTGACGATCTGCCCTATTAGCATAGATCCGCCCTGAGTGAGTTCCATAAGCCCCGCCCATGACCGGTGACGATCTGCCCTATTAGCATAGACCCCACCCTGAGTGAGTTCCATAAGCCCCGCCCATGACCGGTGACGATCTGCCCTATTAGCATAGACCCCACCCTGAGTGAGTTCCATAAGCCCCGCCCATGACCGGTGACTATCTGCCCTATTAGCATAGATCCGCCTGAGTGAGTTCCATAAGCCCCGCACATGACCGGTGACGATCTGCCCTATTAGCATAGACCCCACCCTGAGTGAGTTCCATAAGCCCCGCCCATGACCGGTGACGATCTGCCCTATTAGCATAGACCCCGCCCTGAGTGAGTTCCATAAACCCCGCCCATGACCGTTGACGATCTGCCCTATTAGCATAGACCCCGCCCTGAGTGAGTTCCATAAGCCCCGCCCATGACCATTGACGATCTGCCCTATCAGCATAGACCCTGCCATGAGTGAGTTCCATAAGCCCCGCCCATGACCAGTGACGATCTGCCCTATCAGCATAGACCCCGCCCTGAGTGAGTTCCATAAGCCCCGCCCATGACTAGTGACGATCTGCCCTATTAGCATAGACCCCGCCCTGAGTGAGTTCCATAAGCCCCGCCCATGACTAGTGACGATCTGCCCTATTAGCATAGACCCCGCCCTGAGTGAGTTCCATAAGCCCCGCCCATGACCGGTGACGATCTGCCCTATTAGCATAGACCCCGCCCTGAGTGAGTTCCATAAGCCCCGCCCATGACCGGTGACGATCTGCCCTATTAGCATAGATCCGCCCTGAGTGAGTTCCATAAGCCCCGCCCATGACCGGTGACGATCTGCCCTATTAGCATAGACCCCGCCCTGAGTGAGTTCCATAAGCCCCGCCCATGACCGGTGACGATCTGCCCTATTAGCATAGACCCCACCCTGAGTGAGTTCCATAAGCCCCGCCCATGACCGGTGACGATCTGCCCTATTAGCATAGACCCCACCCTGAGTGAGTTCCATAAGCCCCGCCCATGACCGGTGACGATCTGCCCTATTAGCATAGATCCGCCTGAGTGAGTTCCATAAGCCCCGCACATGACCGGTGACGATCTGCCCTATCAGCATAGACCCCGCCCTGAGTGAGTTCCATAAGCCCCGCCCATGACCGGTGACGATCTGCCCTATTAGCATAGACCCCACCCTGAGTGAGTTCCATAAGCCCCGCCCATGACCGGTGATGATCTGCCCTATTAGCATAGACCCGCCCTGAGTGAGTTCCATAAACCCCGCCCATGACCGTTGACGATCTGCCCTATTAGCATAGACCCCGCCCTGAGTGAGTTCCATAAGCCCCGCCCATGACCGGTGATGATCTGCCCTATTAGCATAGATCCGTCCTGAGTGAGTTCCATAAGCCCCGCTCCTGACCGGTGATGATCTGCCCTATTAGCATAGACCCCGCCCTGAGTGAGTTCCATAAGCCCCGCCCATGACCATTGACGATCTGCCCTATCAGCATAGACCCCGCCATGAGTGAGTTCCATAAGCCCCGCCCATGACCAGTGACGATCTGCCCTATCAGCATAGACCCCGCCCTGAGTGAGTTCCATAAGCCCCGCCCATGACTAGTGACGATCTGCCCTATTAGCATAGACCCCGCCCTGAGTGAGTTCCATAAGCCCCGCCCATGACCGGTGACAATCTGCCCTATTAGCATAGACCCCACCCTGAGTGTGTTCCATAAGCCCCGCCCATGACCGGTGACGATCTGCCCTATTAGCATAGACCCCGCCCTGAGTGAGTTCCATAAGCCCCGCCCATGACCGGTGACGATCTGCCCTATCAGCATAGATCCCGCCCTGAGTGAGTTCCATAAGCCCCGCCCATGACCGGTGACGATCTGGCTGTGTGAGATTGTCCAGTTTTGTTGTTGTTGAGTATCTGAAGCACGAGCTGTAAAGGCTCCGCCCTCTTCTGGTAAGGGGGCGGGGAGCAGCAGCTCATTTGCATTTAAAGGGATACACACACAAAATGGTGCGTTTTTGCTCACACCCAAATAGGTGCAAATAAGCTATAATATATAATCTGGGGGTGTTTTGAGCTGAAACACATTCTGGGCACACCAGAGGTTTATATTATATTTTGTGAAAAGGAGCGTAATACGTCGCTTTTAAATCACTGTACATCAGGTAATGAATGACGTGATTCTTTGGGTTTGACCTCAGCTCATGGTCACATGACCACTGGCCATGAATCCTGTCGGCTGGCTGCTTTGGATGGTTGCCATAGAAACCATATTCCCAGCGGCCGCTGGTCTAATCTGTGGACTCTACAATCACAGCCAACAGTGGTGAAGAGAGAGAGAGAGGGAGGGAGAGAGGGAGACGGGCAGAGAGAGAGAGAGAAAGAGAGAGACAGGCAGAGAGAGGGAGAAAGAGAGGGAGAGAGAGAAAGAGAGAGAGAGACGGGCAAAGAGAGAGATAGGGAGAGAGACAGGCAGAGAGAGAGAGAGGGAGAGAGACAGGCAGAGAGAGGGAGAAAGAGAGGGAGAGAGAGAAAGAGAGGGAGAGAGAGAAAGAGAGAGAGAGACGGGCAAAGAGAGAGAGAGGGAGAGAGAGGGAGAGAGAGAGAGAGAGAGAGAGAGAGAGAGAGAGAGAGACGGGCAGAGTGGAGGTTGACTAGGCAACAGTAAGACAAGATACGCCTCGATGCACCAAAGATAAATAACAGCTTCAGATGTGGAGAGAGAGTCAGAAGCTTCAGCCGTCAGACTCAGACTGAAGCGCTTCTGTTTCATCCACGACCCTCGTCTTACTGTGATCGTCACCACAGCTTATTCTGAGGAACGTTCTGGCAATGTTCTCTCAATGTTATAAACAAACGTTCTGGCAATGTTCTCTCAACGATATAACCAAACATTCTGGTAATGTTCTCTCAACAATATAAACAAACGTTCTGGCAATGTTCTCTCAATGTTATAAACAAACGTTCTGGCAATGTTCTCTCAACGATATAAACAAACGTTCTGGCAATGTTCTCTCAACGTTATGAACAAACGTTCTGGCAATGTTCTCTCAACGATATAAACAAACGTTCTGGCAATGTTCTCTCAACGTTATAAACAAACGTTCTGGCAATGTTCTCTCAACCTTATGAACAAATGTTCTTCCAGTAACATTAATATAACGTTTGTTCAGAGTGATCTGGTGTTTAATAGAAGGCCGTAATCATGTCTTGAACATTAGGGGGGGGGGGCATCTGTTTTATTTAAAGAGATTCAATAATGAAAGGATTAAAAAGGATTTAGGGGAATAAAGAAGAAATAATAACGGTAAAAGAAGTTCTAGGTCGAATTATAGCCTAAAGTAATCCATTGAAACTCTTTGCAAATAATATTTTAAAGGGGTGGTAAACACATTCTCTCGAAGGCTTGATTGTGTTTGTGGGCTGCACTGTAACATGTGTTCATGCTTCATTTTTTAAAAATTGCATTATTTTTCATATATTTGACCTTTATTCTACACTGCTCTGTCCCTCCTTGTAAAAACGATCTGATGGTTTCCGGGTTGTATGAAGCCGGTCCCCCAAAAATACACAATGGGCTCTGATTGGTCAGCTGGCCCAGTGTGTTGTGATTGGCTGACCACAGTGCACGTTTGTCTGAAACGCCACGCCCCTTCCCTTTACCTGTGCTTTGGTCAGTATTAGAAACAATGGCGTCAATAAAACCACTCCAATCTGAGCCCCAATCAGACCCAGAACATTTGAGTGCAGATGATGGAGCAGAAGCTGTTCAGTCCTCAAGAGTAAAGACTGCGGATCTACAGTGATCGCTACTGAATGCTTTTGTATTTTTAGAACGATTATAGCCAAATATCTGTCGCAAGAACTATTAACCCAAAACAAACACTAAACATTGGCTTTTCTAGCAGCCAAATCACACACAGAAGCATGTTTAGCCTGCCTGTAGATAAACAATACATAAAAGCTCTAATTAAAGAATCATTTACACTAATGCCAAGTTCACTAATAAGATTTTAATGTTAGGTGTTTGTAACGTCAGTGTTTGTAACGTTAGTGTTTGTAACGTTAGGTGTTTGTAACGTTAGTGTTTGTAACGTTAGTGTTTGTAACGTTAGTGTTTGTAACGTTAGTGTTTGTAACGTCAGTGTTTGTAACGTTAGTGTTTGTAACGTTAGGTGTTTGTAACGTTAGGTGTTCGTAACGTTAGTGTTTGTAACGTTAGGTGTTCGTAACGTTAGTGTTTGTAGCGTTAGGTGTTTGTAACGTTAGTGTTTGTAACATTAGGTGTTTGTAACATTAGGTGTTTGTAACGTTAGGTGTTTGTAACGTTAGGTGTTTGTAACGTTAGTGTTTGTAACATTAGCTGTTCGTAACGTTAGTGTTTGTAACGTTAGTGTTTGTAACGTTAGGTGTTTGTAACGTTAGGTGTTTGTAACATTAGCTGTTCGTAACGTTAGTGTTTGTAACGTTAGGTGTTTGTAACATTAGCTGTTCGTAACGTTAGTGTTTGTAACGTTAGGTGTTTGTAACATTAGCTGTTTGTAACGTTAGGTGTTTGTAACATTAGCTGTTCGTAACGTTAGTGTTTGTAACGTTAGGTGTTTGTAACAATAGGTGTTTGTAACATTAGGTGTTCGTAAAGTTAGTGTTTGTAACGTTAGTGTTTGTAACGTTAGGTGTTTGTAACGTTAGTGTTTGTAACGTTAGGTGTTTGTAACGTTAGTGTTTGTAACATTAGGTGTTTGTAACATTAGGTGTTTGTAACATTAGTGTTTGTAACGTTAGTGTTTGTAACGTTAGTGTTTGTAACGTTAGGTGTTTGTAACGTTAGTGTTTGTAACGTTAGGTGTTCGTAACGTTAGTGTTTGTAACGTTAGGTGTTTGTAACGTTAGGTGTTTGTAACATTAGCTGTTCGTAACGTTAGTGTTTGTAACGTTAGGTGTTTGTAACGTTAGGTGTTTGTAACATTAGCTGTTCGTAACGTTAGTGTTTGTAACGTTAGGTGTTTGTAACATTAGCTGTTCGTAACGTTAGTGTTTGTAACGTTAGGTGTTTGTAACATTAGCTGTTTGTAACGTTAGGTGTTTGTAACATTAGCTGTTCGTAACGTTAGTGTTTGTAACGTTAGGTGTTTGTAACAATAGGTGTTTGTAACATTAGGTGTTCGTAAAGTTAGTGTTTGTAACGTTAGTGTTTGTAACGTTAGGTGTTTGTTACATTAGGTATTTGTAACATTAGGTGTTCGTAACGTTAACGTTAAGTGTTTGTAACGTTAGGTGTTTGTAACGTTAGGTGTTTGTAACGTTAAGTGTTTGTAACGTTAGGTGTTTGTAACGTTAGTGTTTGTAACGTTAGGGTTAGGGTTACGTACAATTAACAATACAAACTATTACAAGAAAACACATCGATGAGAAATAAATCAGACTTACAGGTTGTGGCCCGTAAACAGCTTCTGTTTGTAAATCCAGCTCTCAGGACAAGCCGTTGTTCTTCACACTAGTAGTGTTTGTCTCGCGCAGCTGAACTCGTGAATTACAAATACCACAACACCACTCCAGCCTAACTATACCACAACAACACTCCAGCCTAACTATACCACAACAACACTCCAGCCTAACTATACCACAACACCACTCCAGCCTAACTATACCACAACAACACTCCAGCTTAACTATAGCACAACACCACTCCAGCCTAACTATACCACAACACCACTCCAGCCTAACTATACCACTTCAGCCTAACTATACCACAACACCACTCCAGCCTAACTATACTACAACAACACCCCAGCCTAACTATACCACAACAACACTCCAGCCTAACTATACCACAACAACACTCCAGCCTAACTATACCACAACACCACTCCAGCCTAACTATACCACAACAACACTCCAGCTTAACTATAGCACACTCCAGCCTAACTATACCACAACACCACTCCAGCCTAACTATACCACAACACCACTCCAGCCTAACTATACCACAACACCACTCCAGCTTAACTATACCACAACACCACTCCAGCTTAACTATACCACAACAACACTCCAGCTTAACTATACCACAACACCACTCCAGCTTAACTATACCACAACACCATTCCAGCCTAACTATACCACAACAACACTCCAGCCTAACTATACCACAACACCACTCCAGCCTAACTATACCACAACAACACTCCAGCCTAACTATACCACAACACCACTCCAGCCTAACTATACCACAACAACACTCCAGCCTAACTATACCACAACACCACTCCAGCCTAACTATACCGCAACAACACTCCAGCCTAACTATACCACAACACCACTCCAGCCTAACTATACCACAACAACACTCCAGCCTAACTATACCACAACAACACTCCAGCCTAACTATACCACAACAACACTCCAGCCTAACTATACCACAACAACACTCCAGCCTAACTATACCACAACAACACTTCAGCCTAACTATACCACAACAACACTCCAGCCTAACTATACCACAACACCACTCCAGCCTAACTATACCACAACACCACTCCAGCCTAACTATACCACAACACCACTCCAGCCTAACTATAACACAACAACACTCCAGCCTAACTATACCACAACACCACTCCAGCCTAACTATACCACAACAACACTTCAGCCTAACTATACCACAACAACACTCCAGCCTAACTATACCACAACAACACTCCAGCCTAACTATACCACAACACCACTCCAGCCTAACTATACTACAACACCACTCCAGCCTAACTATACCACAACACCACTCCAGCCTAACTATACCACAACAACACTCCAGCCTAACTATACCACAACACCACTCCAGCCTAACTATACCACAACACCACTCCAGCCTAACTATACCACAACACCACTCCAGCCTAACTATACCACAACACCACTCCAGCCTAACTATACCACAACAACACTCCAGCCTAACTATACCACAACACCACTCCAGCCTAACTATACCACAACACCACTCCAGCCTAACTATACCACAACAACACTCCAGCCTAACTATACCACAACACCACTCCAGCCTAACTATACCACAACACCACTCCAGCCTAACTATACCACAACACCACTCCAGCCTAACTATACCACAACAACACTCCAGCCTAACTATACCACAACACCACTCCAGCCTAACTATACCACAACACCACTCCAGCCTAACTATACCACAACAACACTCCAGCCTAACTATACCACAACACCACTCCAGCCTAACTATACCACAACACCACTCCAGCCTAACTATACCACAACACCACTCCAGCCTAACTATACCACAACACCACTCCAGCCTAACTATACCACAACAACACTCCAGCCTAACTATACCACAACACCACTCCAGCCTAACTATACCACAACAACACTCCAGCCTAACTATACCACAACACCACTCCAGCCTAACTATACCACAACAACACTCCAGCCTAACTATACCGCAACAACACTCCAGCCTAACTATACCACAACACCACTCCAGCCTAACTATACCACAACACCACTCCAGCTTAACTATACCACAACACCACTCCAGCCTAACTATACCACAACACCGCTCCAGCCTAACTATACTACAACACCACTCCAGCCTAACTATACCACAACACCACTCCAGCCTAACTATACCACAACACCACTCCAGCCTAACTATACCACAACACCACTCCAGCCTAACTATACCACAACACCACTCCAGCTTAACTATACCACAACACCACTCCAGCCTAACTATACTACAACACCACTCCAGCCTAACTATACCACAACACCACTCCAGCCTAACTATACCACAACAACACTCCAGCCTAACTATACCACAACACAACAACACTCCAGCCTAACTATACTACAACACCACTCCAGCCTAACTATACCACAACACCACTCCAGCCTAACTATACTACAACACCACTCCAGCCTAACTATACCACAACACCACTCCAGCCTAACTATACCACAACACCACTCCAGCCTAACTATACCACAACACCACTCCAGCCTAACTATACCACAACAACACTCCAGCCTAACTATACCACAACACCACTCCAGCCTAACTATACCACAACACCACTCCAGCCTAACTATACCACAAC
>NC_137102.1:62558751-62626251 GCF_949357685.1 Gobio gobio | reverse complement strand
TGTGTGTGTGTGTGTGTGATGGGTAGGTTTAGGGGCAGTGTGTGTGTGTGTGTGTGTGTGTGTGTGTGTGTGTGTGTGTGTGTGTGTGTGTGTGTGATGGGTAGGTTTAGGGGCAGTGTGTGTGTGTGTGTGTGTGTGTGTGTGTGTGTGTGTGTGTGTGTGTGTGTGTGTGTGTGATGGGTAGGTTTAGGGGCAGTGTGTGTGTGTGTGTGTGTGTGTGTGTGTGTGTGTGATGGGTAGGTTTAGGGGCAGTGTGTGTGTGTGTGTGTGTGTGTGTGTGAGTGTGATGGGTAGGTTTAGGGGCAGTGTGTGTGTGTGTGTGTGTGTGTGAGTGTGATGGGTAGGTTTAGGGGCAGTGTGTGTGTGTGTGTGTGTGTGTGAGTGTGATGGGTAGGTTTAGGGGCAGTGTGTGTGTGTGTGTGTGTGTGTGTGTGTGTGTGTGTGTGTGTGTGTGTGTGTGTGTGTGTGTGTGTGTGTGTGTGTGTGTGTGTGTGTGTGTGTGTGTGATGGGTAGGTTTAGGGGCAGTGTAAGGGGATAGAAAATACGGTTTGTACGGTATAAAAACCATTACGCCTATGGAATGTCCTCACATTTTACAAAAACCGACATGTGTGTGTGTGTGTGTGTGAGTGTGTGTGTGTGTGTGTGTGTGTGTGTGTGTGTGTGTGTGTGTGTGTGTAACGTAGAGGTGAGTGATATCGGATGCAGCTTCACCGCTCCGCACACCTACATGCAGCCCTGGAGGAGATTAATCGATTTTCCAGAGTAAATATTGACTTCTGGCGGTGGAAGTTTTGCAGTGCTCTGGATCTACCCCCCCCCCCCCCCCCCCCACTAATGCGAAGGCTGAGAGTAAAACACACACACACACACACACACACACACACACTAATGCGAAGGCTGAGAGTAAAACGCACACACACACACACACACACGCACACTCTCTAATGCGAAGGCTGAGAGTAAAACACACACAATGCCTGGGAAGTTTTTCAATAATTAATGGGCTCTCTTTTGTAAAAAATCCATATCCATATAAGTGGAGTTGGTGAGGCTAGAGGAGATGATGAGCACACACTCGCGTCTGCTTGAGTGTGTGTTTATTCTAATCAGAGTCCGGCCATAGAAGCGTTTGCTCTGTTCTGATGTTCCCTCATCCGTAATAATGAGCCGCGAATATCAGAACATCGCAACCCTTCGCTCGCAGCCAGTCCAACATTCTGCTCTGCAATAAACTCTGCTCTTCATCACTGTTTCTGACGCTTTTAATATTGTAAGTAACATTTGTTAATATTGTCGTAAGTAACATTTGTTAATATTGTCGTAAGTAACATTTGTCGTAAGTAACATTTGGTAATATTGTCGTAAGTAACATCTGTTAATATTGTCGTAAGTAACATTTGGTAACATCTTTTGTAAGTAACATATGTTAATATTGTCGTAAGTAACATATGTTAATATTGTCGTAAGTAACATTTGTTAATATTGTCGTAAGTAACATTTGTTAATATTGTCGTAAGTAACATTTGTTAATATTGTCGTAAGTAACATCTGTTAATATTGTCGTAAGTAACATCTGTTAATATTGTCGTAAGTAACATTTGTTAATATTGTCGTAAGTAACATTTGTTAATATTGTCGTAAGTAACATTTGTTAATATTGTCGTAAGTAACATTTGTTAATATTGTCGTAAGTAACATTTGGTAACATCTTTTGTAAGTAACATATGTTAATATTGTCGTAAGTAACATTTGTTAATATTGTCGTAAGTAACATTTGTTAATATTGTCGTAAGTAACATTTGTTAATATTGTCGTAAGTAACATTTGTTAATATTGTCGTAAGTAACATTTGTTAATATTGTCGTAAGTAACATTTGTTAATATTGTCGTAAGTAACATTTGTCGTAAGTAACATTTGGTAATATTGTCGTAAGTAACATCTGTTAATATTGTCGTAAGTAACATTTGGTAACATCTTTTGTAAGTAACATATGTTAATATTGTCGTAAGTAACATATGTTAATATTGTCGTAAGTAACATTTGTTAATATTGTCGTAAGTAACATTTGTTAATATTGTCGTAAGTAACATTTGTTAATATTGTCGTAAGTAACATCTGTTAATATTGTCGTAAGTAACATCTGTTAATATTGTCGTAAGTAACATTTGTTAATATTGTCGTAAGTAACATTTGTTAATATTGTCGTAAGTAACATTTGTTAATATTGTCGTAAGTAACATTTGTTAATATTGTCGTAAGTAACATTTGGTAACATCTTTTGTAAGTAACATATGTTAATATTGTCGTAAGTAACATTTGTTAATATTGTCGTAAGTAACATTTGTTAATATTGTCGTAAGTAACATTTGTTAATATTGTCGTAAGTAACATCTGTTAATATTGTCGTAAGTAACATTTGTCGTAAGTAACATTTGTTAATATTGTCTTAAGTAACATTTGTTAATATTGTCGTAAGTAACATTTGGTACCATCTTTTGTAAGTAACATATGTTAATATTGTCGTAAGTAACATTTGTTAATATTGTCGTAAGTAACATTTGTTAATATTGTCGTAAGTAACATCTGTTAATATTGTCGTAAGTAACATTTGTCGTAAGTAACATTTGTTAATATTGTCGTAAGTAACATTTGTTAATATTGTCGTAAGTAACATTTGTTAATATTGTCGAAAGTAACATTTGTTAATATTGTCGTAAGTAACATCTGTTAATATTGTTGTAAGTAACATTTAGCGTAAGTAACATATGTTAATATTGTCGTAAGTAACATTTGTTAATATTGATGTAAGTAACATTTGTTAATATTGTCGTAAGTAACATTTGGTAATATTGTCGTAAGTAACATATGTTAATATTGTCGTAAGTATCATTTGGTAATATTATCGTAAGTAACATTTGGTAATATTGTCGTTAGTAACATATGTTAATATTGTCGTAAGTAACATTTGGTAATATTGTCGTAAGTAACATTTGGTAATATTGTCGTTAGTAACATATGTTAATATTGTCGTAAGTAACATTTGGTAATATTGTCGTAAGTAACATTTGGTAATATTGTCTTAAGTAACATTTGTTAATATTGTCGTAAGTAACATTTGTTAATATTGTCGTAAGTAACATTTGGTAATATTGTCGTAAGTAACATTTGGTAATATTGTCGTTAGTAACATATGTTAATATTGTCGTAAGTAACATTTGGTAATATTGTCGTAAGTAACATTTGGTAATATTGTCGTAAGTAACATTTATTAATATTGTCGTAAGTAACATTTGTTAATATTGTCGTAAGTAACATTTGTTAATATTGTCGTAAGTAACATTTGTTAATATTGTCGTAAGTAACATTTGTTAATATTGTCGTAAGTAACATTTGTTAATATTGTTGTAAGTAACATTTGTTAATATTGTCGTAAGTAACATTTGTTAATATTATCGTAAGTAACATTTGTTAAAATTGTCGTAAATAACATTTGTTAATATTGTCGTAAGTAACATTGGTTAATATTGTCGTAAGTAACATTTGTTAATATTGTCGTAAGTAACATTTGTTAATATTATCGTAAGTAACATTTGTTAATATTGTCATAAGTAACATTTGTTAATATTGTCGTAAGTAACATTTGTTAATATTGTCGTAACATTTATTAATTTTGTCTTAAGTAACATTTGTTAATATTGTCGTAAGTAACATTTGGTAACATCTGTCGTAAGTAACATTTGTTAATATTGTCGTAAGTAACATTTGTTAATATTGTCGTAAGTAACATCTGTTAATATTGTCGTAAGTAACATTTGTCGTAAGTAACATTTGTTAATATTGTCGTAAGTAACAGTTGTTAATATTGTCGTAAGTAGCATTTGTTAATATTGTCGAAAGTAACATTTGTTAATATTGTCGTAAATAACATCTGTTAATATTGTCGTAAGTAACATTTGGCGTAAGTAACATATGATAATATTGTCGTAAGTAACATTTGTTAATATTGATGTAAGTAACATTTGTTAATATTTTCGTAAGTAACATTTGGTAATATTGTCGTAAGTAACATTTGATAATATTGTCGTAACATTTGTTAATATTGTCGTAAGTAACATTTGTGTTAATATTGTCGTAAGTAACATTTGGTAATATTGTCGTAAGTAACATTTGTTAATATTGTCGTAAGTAACATTTGTTAATATTCTCGTAAGTAACATTTGGTAATATTGTCGTAAGTAACATTTGGTAATATTGTCGTTAGTAACATATGCTAATATTGTCGTAAGTAACATTTGGTAATATTTTCGTAAGTAACATTTATTAATATTGTCGTAAGTAACATTTGTTAATATTGTCGTAAGTAACATTTATTAATATTGTCGTAAGTAACATTTGTTAATATTGTCGTAAGTAACATTTTTTATATTGTCGTAAGTAACGTGTGTTAATATTGTCGTAAGTAACATTTATTAATATTGTCGTAAATAACATTTGTGTTAATATTGTCATAAGTAACTTTTGTTAATATTGTCGTAAGTAACATTTGTGTTAATATTGTCGTAAGTAACGTGTGTTAATATTGTCGTAAGTAACATTTGTTAATATTGTCGTAAGTAACATTTGTGTTAATATTGTCTTAAGTAACATTTGTTAATATTGTCGTAAGTAACATTTGTGTTAATATTGTCGTAAGTAACATTTGTGTTAATATTGTCGTAAGTAACATTTGTGTTAATATTGTCGTAAGTAACATTTGTTAATATTGTCGTAAGTAACATTTATTAATATTGTCGTAAGTAAAATTTGTGTTAATATTGTCGTAAGTAACATTTGTTAATATTGTCGTAAGTAACGTGTTAATATTGTCGTAATATTGTGGTTATTGTTCAGATGTTCTGATCTTTTTAACCCTGTTCAGCGTTGTTTGTATCGTCACTAGCTCTGCTCTGGTAAGCACTGGTTAAGTGTGTGTGTGTGTGTGTGTGTGTGTGTGTGTGTGTGTGTGTGTCCGCAGTGTGTCTGGACGTGGTGAAGCCGGCGAGGGTCATGGCGGTCCGGGTCTTCAGACGTCCGCTCCTCTCCGTGCTGCTGCTCCTCCTCATCTGCCTGCAGAACTCCTGCGATGCCTTGTGTAAGTATAACGCGCTGTTGTTGGTATGGTAACAATGCAATGTCCTTTTGTGATGGGATGTCGTCAAGGAAACTAAGCAGAGGCTGATGCTGTTTTACTGCAATGAATTATTAAAACGGAAAGATTGGACGCTGGAATGAAAGTTAATTTAACTCTCGTCTGAATAGCTGTGCATTCTCATCCCAAAATACGGAAGACTCTTCTTTCCCTCTCCAGCGCTTCACACCGTACGGATCGCTTCACAGCAGCTTCACAGAATAAACGGGAATATTACAGAATCACTGATGAAACGTCGTCAAATATGAGACGGTAAAGCAGCTCTACAGAGAAAATAGAGTCTTTATTCAGATCAGCTCAGTGATGATTCAGATCAGTGTCGATTCAGTTCAGTGTCGATTCAGTTCAGTGTCGATTCAGTTCAGTGTCGATTCAGTTCAGTGTCGATTCATTTCAGTGTTGATTCAGTTCATTATCGATTCAGTTCAGTGTCGATTCAGTTCAGTGATGATTCAGCTCAGTGATGATTCAGTTCAGTGTTGATTCAGATCAGTGTTGATTCAGATCATTGTTTACTGAGTTCAGTGTCGATTCGATTCAGTGTCGATTCAGTTCAGTGATTATTCAGTTCAGTGTCGATTCAGTTCAGTGATGATTCAGTTCAGTGATGATTCAGTTCAGTGTCGATTCAGTTCAGTGATGATTCAGTTCAGTGTCGATTCAGTTCAGTGTCGATTCAGTTCAGTTTCGATTCAGTTCAGTGTCGATTCAGTTCAGTGTTGATTCAGTTCAGTGATGATTTAGTTCAGCGTTGATTCGGTTCAAGTCAAGTCAAGTCAAGTCAACTTTATTTATATAGCGCTTTTAACAATGCAGCTTCACAGTGTTAAACAGGAAAATAATGCAGCATAATTTGATTCTGCCATACAGCCGTTCTGGAGAAAACGCTGATGTCATCAGTTCATTTCAATAATCATACAGTGGCAGTGTGGGCTTTACATCAGTAATTAGATCAGTAATTTAGTTTAAATGGTTAATTTAGTTTAATAATTAGATTTATTTGGATATTTAGTTGAAACATTTAGAAAAATGTAGTGTCCCCAACTGAGCACGCCAAGCCAGAGGCAACAGAGGAAACCCAAACCCCATCAGGAGCAGAATGGAGGAAAATAAACCTTGGAGAAACCAGGCTCAGTCGGGGGGGCAGTTCTTCTCTGGCCAATTAACAAACAGCGTATGAATATTATTCTGGCAACTTTACAGGTCAGAGGTCATAATAGATCCGAATATTCGAAGGATCGGAGTCATCACGCCGGAGACGGGTTTATTGAGGATGCCGTGATGATGAGGCAGTTTCAGGAGGAGTCTAATCACGGTCTCTCACACACTTCAGGGTCATGTGTTGGTCATGTGTTGGTCATGTGTTGGTCATGTGTTGGTCATGTGTTGGTCATGTGTTGGTCTTGTGTTGGTCATGTGTTGGTCATGTGTTGGTCATGTGTTGGTCATGAGTTGGTCATGTTGGTCATGAGTTGGTCATGTGTTGGTCATGTGTTGGTCATGAGTTGGTCATGTGTTGGTCATGTGTTGGTCATGTGTTGGTCATGTGTTGGTCATGTGTTGGTCATGAGTTGGTCATGTGTTGGTCATGTGTTGGTCATGTGTTGGTCATGTGTTGGTCATGTGTTGGTCATGTGTTGGTCTTGTGTTGGTCATGTGTTGGTCATGTGTTGGTCATGTGTTGGTCATGAGTTGGTCATGTTGGTCATGAGTTGGTCATGTGTTGGTCATGTGTTGGTCATGAGTTGGTCATGTGTTGGTCATGTGTTGGTCATGTGTTGGTCATGTGTTGGTCATGCGTTGGTCATGCGTTGGTCATGTGTTGGTCATGTGTTGGTCATGTGTTGGTCATGTGTTGGTCATGTGTTGGTCATGTGTTGGTCATGCGTTGGTCATGCGTTGGTCATGTGTTGGTCATGAGTTGGTCATGTGTTGGTCATGTGTTGGTCATGTTGGTCATGTGTTGGTCATGTGTTGGTCATGCGTTGGTCATGCGTTGGTCATGTGTTGGTCATGTGTTGGTCATGAGTTGGTCATGTGTTGGTCATGTTGGTCATGTGTTGGTCATGTGTTGGTCATGCGTTGGTCATGTGTTGGTCATGCGTTGGTCATGTGTTGGTCATGTGTTGGTCATGTGTTGGTCATGTGTTGGTCATGTGTTGGTCATGTGTTGGTCATGCGTTGGTCATGCGTTGGTCATGTGTTGGTCATGAGTTGGTCATGTGTTGGTCATGTGTTGGTCATGTTGGTCATGTGTTGGTCATGTGTTGGTCATGCGTTGGTCATGTGTTGGTCATGTGTTGGTCATGAGTTGGTCATGTGTTGGTCATGTTGGTCATGTGTTGGTCATGTGTTGGTCATGCGTTGGTCATGCGTTGGTCATGTGTTGGTCATGAGTTGGTCATGCGTTGGTCATGTGTTGGTCATGTGTTGGTCATGTGTTGGTCATGTGTTGGTCATGTGTTGGTCATGTGTTGGTCATGTGTTGGTCATGTGTCGGTCATGTGTCGGTCATGTGTTGGTCATGTGTTGACTGCAGTAAACCTCAGGATAAACAGAGAGACTATCATTAGCGTAGATGCCGTTCTTCTGATGATGTCACGAGTACATCAGGTGTTATGGGAAGTGTTCCCGGTTCCGGCTGACCTAGTTAATGCAGCCTAACAATCATTTCACTGAGAAAGTGTTTTATGTGTATGCCACAGTAAAGAGATGTGTTTTTAGTCTAGATTTAAACTGACAGAGTGTGTCTGCTTCCTGAACAATGTTAGGAAGAGTTCCAGAGTTTCGGAGCTAAATAGGAAAAGGATCGAGCGCCTGCAGTTGATCTGGATATTCTCGGTATGATCAACTGGCCAGAGTTTAGAGAGCGCAGTAGACGTGATGGAGTATAATGTGTTAAGAGCTCGCTCAAGTATTGGGGAGCTAAACCATTTAGTGCTTTGTAAGTAATAAGCAAGATTTTAAAATGTATGTGATGTTTAATAGGCAGCCAGTGCAGTGTTGACAGAACTGGGCTAATATGGTCACACTTCCTGGTTCTAGTAAGAACTGGAGCTGCTGCGTTTTGGACCAGCTGGAGTTTATTTATTAGGCGAGCAGGGCAACCACCCAGTAGAGCATTACAATAATCTACAGCTCATCAACATTACAATAATCTACAGCTCATCAACATTACAATAATCTACAGCTCATCAACATTACAATAATCTACAGCTCATGAACATTACAATAATCTACAGCTCATGAACATTACAATAATCTACAGCTCATCAACATTACAATAATCTACAGCTCATCATCATTACAATAATCTACAGCTCATCAACATTACAATAATCTACAGCTCATGAACATTACAATAATCTACAGCTCATCATCATTACAATAATCTACAGCTCATCAACATTACAATAATCTACAGCTCATCAACATTACAATAATCTACAGCTCATGAACATTACAATAATCTACAGCTCATGAACATTACAATAATCTACAGCTCATCATCATTACAATAATCTACAGCTCATCATCATTACAATAATCTACAGCTCATCAACATTACAAAAATCTACAGCTCATCAGCATTACAATAATCTACAGCTCATGAACATTACAATAATCTACAGCTCATGAACATTACAATAATCTACAGCTCATGAACATTACAATAATCTACAGCTCATCAACATTACAATAATCTACAGCTCATCAACATTACAATAATCTACAGCTCATGAACATTACAATAATCTACAGCTCATCAACATTACAATAATCTACAGCTCATGAACATTACAATAATCTACAGCTCATGAACATTACAATAATCTACAGCTCATGAACATTACAATAATCTACAGCTCATCAACATTACAATAATCTACAGCTCATGAACATTACAATAATCTACAGCTCATCAACATTACAATAATCTACAGCTCATCAACACATCATCTGTTCAGCATTTTGCATTGAGAGCATGTGCCGTAATGTAGAGATATTTTTAAGATGGTAGAAAGCAGTTTTACAGATGCTAGAAACGTGGCTTTCAAATGAAAGATTGGTATCAAAGAGCACAGCCAGGTTCCTCACTGACCAGAGGACTGGACAGAGCATCAAGTGTTAGACAGTATTCTAGGTTACTACTTGTGGAGCTTTATTGTCCAATAATTAAAAATTTAGTTTTTTCTGAATTGAGTTGCAGGAAATGACTGGTTATCCAATGTTTTATATCAGCTCTGCATTCCGTTAATCTTGTGAATTGGTAAGTTTCTTCAGGGCATGAAGAAATATAGAGCTGAGTATCGTCAGCATAACAATGAAAACTAACGCCATGCTTCCTAATGATATCTCCCAGTGGTAGCATGTACAGGGTGAAGAGTAGCGGTCCTAGCACTGAGCCTTGTGGTACTCCATACTGAACTTGTGCTCGCTGGGACATCTCTTCATTTACTGCTACAAACTGATAACGGTCGCATAGGTATGATTTAAACCATTATAAAGCAATTCCACTAATACCAGCATCATTCTCGAGTCTATTCAGAAGAATGTTGTGGTCGATAGTATCAAATGCAGCGCTAAGATCGAGTAACACTAATAGAGAGTGTCGATTCGGTTCAGTGTTGATTCAGTTCAGTGACCTATTATTCCTCTTCACACACTCTTGCTGTTGTTTCTGGCTCTACTAGAGCAGGTTTTCCTGCTTGAGTGTTGATTATTCCTCATATTCTCCATTGTTGCGGCTCCTCTCTTCCAGTCTGTCAGTAACGCTCTGTTTACTTCCTGTCTCTGTGAAGCCCCTCCTTCTGAAAAGCACACTGTGCTCTGATTGGTCAGCTGGAGCAGCGTGTCCCGCCCCTTACCATAGCCACCAGTTTCAACACATGACTAACTAACTCAACCAGGCCCCGCCCCTCTATTCTGCGTATGAATTATTATAATGAGGAATATTGTGACGTGTTGGTCCCGGAAGAAACTCGAGATGGAGGCCTTAGAGGAGTTCAGGAGCACTGACACTGAGAGAGAGGAGAACACTAACACACACACACACACACACACACACTGACATTGAGAGAGAGGAGAACACTTACCACACTCACACACACACACACACACACACACACACACACACACACACACACACACACACACACACACACACACACACACACACACACACACACACACACACACAGACACTGAGAGAGAGGAGAACACTAAAGATGGGGAACAGCTTTAACATAAAATAACATGTTAAACAAGTGGAAATAAAATCAGAGAGTGGAGTTAATGAAGTGTAATCAGCTTTCAGGTTTTTAATTCTGAGATTCTTCTACACACACACACACACACACACCCATACACACACTTGTGTCTGTCTCTCACATGCAGATGCGTGTGGGTTTCATGATGAATGTCACGGGATCAGCCTCGGCTCGCTGTAACTCGCCGCTATGGCAACAGGACACCACGGCGATGATCCTGCGCTCAGAGTGCCGTATCTATGACTACGGCTGTGTGCGTGTGTGTGTGTGTGTGTGTGTGTTTGTGTGAATGTGTGTGTGGTCCAGGTTGCCCTATGCCCTATGTTATGGGGGCAAAATGTCCCCACAAGGATGGCAATATCCGAATTCCTTGTCCTTGTAAAAATGCTGAAAGTTTTGTGTGATGGGTTTATGGGTAGGGTTAGTGTGTGTGTGTGTGTGTGTGTGTGAAGGGTAGGTTTAGGGGTAGGGTTAGAGTGTGTGTGTGTGTGTGTGTGTGTGTGTGTGTGTGTGTGTGTGTGTGTGAAGGGTAGGTTTAGGGGTAGGGTTAGAGTGTGTGTGTGTGTGTGTGTGTGTGTGTGTGTGTGTGTGTGTGTGAAGGGTAGGTTTAGGTGTAGGGTTAGTCTAAGGGGAGAGAATATAGAGTTTGTACAGTATAAAAACCATTGTGTGTGTGTGTGTGTGTGTGTGTGTGTGAGTGAGTGTGTGTCTGTGTGCGTGCGTATGTGTGTGTGTGAGTGAGTGTGTGTCTGTGGGCGTGTGCGTGTGTGTGTGTGTGAGTGAGTGTGTGTCTCTGTCTGTGTGCGTGTGCGTGAGTGTGTGTCTGTGTGAGCGTGTGTGTGTGTGTGTGTGTGTGTGTGTGTGTGAGTGAGTGAGTGTATGTCTGTGTGCGTGTGTGTTTGAGTGTGTGTGTGAGTGAGTGTGAGTGAGTGTGTGTCTCTGTCTGTGTGCGTGTGCGTGAGTGTGTGTCTGTGTGAGCGTGTGTGTGTGTGTGTGTGTGTGTGTGAGTGAGTGTGTGTCTCTGTCTGTGTGCGTGTGCGTGAGTGTGTGTCTGTGTGAGCGTGTGTGTGTGTGTGTGTGTGTGAGTGAGTGAGTGTATGTCTGTGTGCGTGTGTGTTTGAGTGTGTGTGTGTGTGAGTGAGTGTGAGTGAGTGTGTGTCTCTGTCTGTGTGCGTGTGCGTGAGTGTGTGTCTGTGTGAGCGTGTGTGTGTGTGTGTGTGTGTGTGAGTGAGTGAGTGTATGTCTGTGTGCGTGTGTGTTTGAGTGTGTGTGTGTGTGAGTGAGTGTGTGTCTGTGTGCGTGTGTGTGTGAGTGTGTGTGTGTGTGTGTGTGTGTGTGTGTGTGAGTGAATGTGTGTCTGTTTGCGTGTGTGTGTGTGTGTATGTGTGTGTGTGTGTGTGTGTGTGTGTGTGTGAGTGAATGTGTGTCTGTTTGCGTGTGTGTGTGCGTGTGTGTGTTTGTGTGTGTCTGTGCATGTGTGAGTGTGTGTCTGCGTGTGTGTGTGTGTGTGCGCGTGTGTGTGTGTGTGTGTGAATGAGTGGAAATAGGAATAGGAAAAGGATTGACCGCCTGCAGTTGATTTTGATATTCTAGATATTATCAACTACGTTGTACAAAAACACCGGCACCACAATAAGTGTGTTGTGATTTTCAAAACATAATTTCATTACGTTTAGTGACAACATGTTCAGTGTTTACATGATACGATGACTAGTAGGCGACTGCTTTTATAATTGCTTGACACAAATCTTGTGATTTCAGTTCATAAGCTTGTGATTTGATTCTGACATCGGCTCATTTGGATAAATATCAGGGACAGTTTTCACAAAGAAAAAATCTCTCAACTAATGCTGTGCACACACAGGGAGCCCTGTCAGCTGGTATTATTATTAAAGGTTACAATTAACAACTCTTTTTTTATATAATGCAGTTTTTAATATTTTATTAATGATACAAGTAGAAACATTATACAAATCAAAATACTCCTCTCTATATTTTTTTCTAGCTAACTAATATGCTATGGTTTAATGCTGTATCATGCTAGAAAATAACCTGAAAACAAAACTGGAGGTATTTCGCATTGCGTGGAAGGAAAGTGTTACTGCATACAGAAAGGCTTGAAAAGCTAGATCTGCTTATTTCTCGACTCTCTTGGAAGAAAACACACACAACTCTAGGTATTTGTTTGACACAGTGGCTAAATTAACCAAAAATGAAGCTTCAACTTTCTATGTTTGCAAACAGCACAGCAGTAATGACTTTATGAACCTCTTTACATGCAAACACTATTAGAGTAAATGGTTGGCTTTCCAGCTGTTTTATTGATCTCTTTCTGCGGTTGAAACACTGATTGATCGATTACATGACACGTGATTAATATAGGCTGTACTTTATCAACGCCTTCTAATGTTCATTTGTGTTTATTTACTGTGATTACCAGCTGTGCTCTAAATCTCCCAGAAAGCATTGCTCTGAAAAAAGTAACCCAGTCCATATTTCCTTCAATGCTGAAGAGTGTGTATGGAAGCCCTTGTTTTGAAGACCAGTGTGAAGTGTATTCACCTAAGCAGCTTGTGTTCATGTGTAAACTCGTTTCCCAGCGGCTGCGAGTTGAACACTAAGGCCGAGGGTGTAAAGCTAATGATGATTAATTGATGACGTCGTCTCTCTAACGGGCTTGTGTTTCTGTGTTCCAGCGGCGCCGCAGTTCATTAAGATCCCCATGGATCAGATCGGCGTGTCCGGTGGAGTCGTGTCGTTCGTGTGTCAGGCCACAGGCGACCCCAAGCCTCAGGTGTTCTGGAACAAAAAGGGCAAGAAAGTGAATTCACAGAGGATAGAGGTGAGAGACAGACCCATCAAACTGACCCATCAGACTGACCCATCAAACAGACCCATCAAACTGACCCATCAAACTGACCCACTGACCCATCAGACTGACCCATCAAACTGACCCATCAGACTGACCCACTGACCCATCAGACTGACCCATCAAACTGACCCATCAAACTGACCCATCAGACAGACCCATCAAACTGACCCATCAAACTGACCCATCAGACGGACCCATCAAACTGACCCATCAAACTGACCCATCAAACTGACCCATCAGACTGACCCATCAGACAGACCCATCAAACTGACCCATCCAACTGACCCATCAAACTGACCCACTGACCCATCAGACTGACCCATCAAACTGACCCATCAGACTGACCCACTGACCCATCAGACTGACCCATCAAACTGACCCATCAGACAGACCCATCAAACTGACCCATCAAACTGACCCATCAGACGGACCCATCAAACTGACCCATCAGACGGACCCATCAAACTGACCCATCAAACTGACCCATCAAACTGACCCATCAAACTGACCCATCAGACTGACCCATCAGACAGACCCATCAAACTGACCCATCAGACTGACCCATCAAACTGACCCATCAGACTGACCCATCAAACTGACCCATCAAACTGACCCATCAGACTGACCCATCAGACAGACCCATCAAACTGACCCATCAGACTGACCCATCAGACAGACCCATCAAACTGACCCATCAAACTGACCCATCAAACTGACCCACTGACCCATCAGACTGACCCATCAGACTGACCCATCAAACTGACCCATCAAACTGACCCACTGACCCATCAAACTGACCCACTGACCCACTGACCCATCAAACTGACCCACTGACCCATCAGACTGACCCATCAAACTGACCCATCAAACTGACCCATCAGACAGACCCATCAAACTGACCCATCAAACTGACCCACTGACCCATCAGACTGACCCATGAAACTGACCCATCAGACAGACCCATCAAACTGACCCATCAGACTGACCCATCAAACTGACCCACTGACCCATCAGACTGACCCATGAAACTGACCCATCAGACTGACCCATCAAACTGACCCATCAAACTGACCCATCAGACTGACCCATCAAACTGACCCATCAAACTGACCCACTGACCCATCAGACTGACCCATGAAACTGACCCATCAGACTGACCCATGAAACTGACCCATCAGACTGACCCATCATACAGACCCATCAAACTGACCCATCAAACTGACCCATCAGACTGACCCATCAAACTGACCCATCAGACTGACCCATCAAACTGACCCATCAAACTGACCCATCAGACTGACCCACTGACCCATCAGACTGACCCATGATTTGACTGACTGACACATTCAATTCAACAGATTACATTTCAAATAAATGCTCCTCTTTTGAACTTTCTATTCATCAAAGAATCATGAGAAATCAAATCTGAAGCAGCACAACTGTTTTGAACACAGATAATAATCATAAATGTTTCTTGAGCACCAAATCATCATATCAAGGGTCATGTGACACTGAAGACTGGAGTAATGATGCTGAAAATGATATGAGCGCGTGCGTGTGTGCGTGTGTGTGTGTGTGTGTGTGTGTGTGTGTGTGTGTGTGTTGCACCTGCGTCCTCACAGTTGGTGGGGAGGGTCTTTGTTCTGCACTTTTGTGACCGAACAGGAGGGGATTTGAACTAATCTGTTCTCATACATATGCAAATGAGATGCTAATGAACCGAGCAGAGCCTTTATTCCTGTACAGTTTCTTAAGCAGCAAAAGAAAGAAAGAAAGAAAGAAAGAAAGAAAGAAAGAAAGAAAGAAAGAAAGAAAGAAAGAAAGGTGTTTCTTCGGCGGAAATGGTCAATGTTCATCAAAAGTGAAATAAGCCGATGAAAGTGTAAATGAGTTTAGAAGGATGTCACTTCCTGTGTGTGTGTGTGTGTGTGTGTGTGTGTGTGTGTGTACAGTAGGCCGTATGTGGTTCTTCACTGAATCCTCTCTGCACACAAACCATCATAGAGACATAATCTTGAATGTAGACGGGCAATACTGCAGAATTACCTTTAAAATCCATTACAGAGGAAACACGGCTGTGCATATTCTGTCCATTTTTGATCTCAATAATTACATTATAATGCAATATTCACAGTAATATTTGCTCCTCTGGAACATATTTATTAATAATAATTAATGTGTGGATCATAAATTAGGTATTATTTGACCTGAACTTAGTTCTACTTCCTCTTTACTGATTTGGTCGCTGATAACCGTCTGTCTGCTTGTTACTCTGCTGTGATTGGTGGATGTCTGCTCATTCTGCTCTCTCATTGGTCCAGACCATAGAGTTTGACGAAGGGGCGGGGGCAGTGCTTCGCATCCAGCCACTCAGAGCGCCGCGTGATGAAAATGCTTACGAGTGCGTCGCCAAAAACACTGAAGGAGAAATCACCAAGACCTCCACACTGTCCATCATCAGAGGTGAGATATACCCCCATCACCATCATCACCATCATCATCATCATCATCATCATCATCATCATCATCATCATCATCATACCGTTTATTACAGTCAGATATTTACAGCCATTATTATCATGCAGGGTCATTCCGTGTGGACTCAACTAGAGATCAAATTTTTAATTTTTTTTATTTCTTCTGGAGAAAGTCAAACATGAATGCTGAATAAAGCGAGAATAGTGAATGTCTCAGATGTGTGTTGACAGTAATCTCTGTTGTGTAGAGGCTCAGAATGATCTCCACCTGAGATCTGGAGCCCAATCACAGGGCTGTAAACATGACTTTAGAAAGATGGCAGCATCATTATTTTATTCTCACTCAGAGATTGGTAGATCTATTAGTGAAATCTGTTGACTTTATCAATCTGTGTGTCATTATATGCCAACAGTGAGCGCTCAAACATGGGGAATAAGCACTTCTGCTGTGTCTTTGACTCAAGTTTGCTCGTCTGTAACTCCAGAAGTATTAAAGATATATCAATATCCTTTTAGATTTTGGTTCTTAACAAACTTTTCTTTTGGCGTCTCCATTATAAAGGCCCTCGATGGTTCAATCCCAGAGATATGAGGATCTCAATGTGGCTCCGAGAGTAAAATGGTCAATTTCAGATGTCGAAAACCAAATGTGGGTCAATTTTCTCACAGCTGATTCTTTTTATATTTAAAGATGAATGCAGAACAAATAATGTTGAAACTGGAACTGTATCAGCTGTGAGAGTGTCTGAGTGCCATAAATATTATCTTTCTAAAGTTGTCATGCCTATAAGTCTAAAAGCATTCAAGATATCCTTCTAGATTCTCATTCGTGATACATTTTTCTTTTTGAAACTTAAGGCCCTATATAGTTCAGTGCCTTTAAAATGAAGAAACCAAAAGGAAAGTTTGTTAAGAATCAGAATCTAAAAGGATATTCAGATATCTTTAATACTTCTGGAGTTACAGGCGTGCAAACTTGAGTCAAAGACACAGCAGAAGTGCTTCTTCCCCATTGTTGAGCGCTCACCGTTGGCATTTAATGCAACACAGATTGCTAAAGTCAACCGATTTCACGAAAAGATCGTCAGACGTGCTCCAGAGATGCAGTAGCTCGTCTCAGTTCTCGCTGAGATCACGTGTGTGTGTGTGTGAGATCACGTGTGTGTGTGACTCCTGCTCACCGTCATCACGCCAGTGCGAGCGAACACCCGTGATCGTCTGCACACGGATCTCTGATGAGAGCGTAATGAGTCTGTTAGTCTGGTAATGAAGTGTGTTACATCTGCAGTCACGGTTTGTTTAGGGAAACGCAGACACACGACTGCTGTCGCACGCACAACCACGGGCAATTCTGGAGAATTCACATCAAATAAAGCATGTAGATACACAATCAACCCTAATGATCACAACTAAAGCCTCACTTTAAAAGGTTTGTTCACACAAAACTTCCTCATTTACTCTCCCTCGTGTTGTTTCCCATCAGACTTTGGTCAATCTTTGAAAAAGCAATTTTTACTGAACCTTCTGTCCCTCCTTTGAACGTCCAGGAAACTCCCAAAAGGCCATGAACACACATGAGTCGAGCGGTTGGACACACAACATCACATGTGATCAAACATGAGAGCCAGTGAGGGTTATTCTCGGTGTTGGTCGGATGTGATTCACTCTCATATGGACTATAAACTGAACTGAAGTCTCATTGACATCTAATCTCGTGATCAGGTGTGATATGGAGGATGAGGAGGGTGATGAAGGCTGGAGCACAAAGAGTGTGTCTGGGGAATAACACACACATCTGTCACTGTTGCCATGGAAACGACCTTAAACACTTAAAGGGTTAGTTCACCCAAAACTGTAAATTGTGTCATTAATGACTGAGCCTCATGTGGTTGGACACCCGTCAGACCTCCGTTCATCTTCAGACACAAATGAAGAAATTTTAGTGTAAATCTGATGCTCTGAAAGGCCTCCATTGGCTCAACTTTACACTCTCAAGACCCTTAAAAGACACTAAAGACTAAAGTTACAAAGTCCATCTCACTACAGCGGCTCTACAATAACTTTATGAAGACGAGAATAGTTTCTGTGCGCAAAAAACCCCTAAATAACGACTTCATGATGCCGTGTTTTGAAATCGTCATCACTACATAAGTCGTTATTTAGGGTTTTTTGCGCACAGAAACTATTCTCGTCTTCATAAAGTTATTGTAGAGCCGCTGTAGTGAGATGGACTTTGTAACTTTAGTCTTTAGTGTCTTTTAAGGGTCTTGAGAGTGTAAAGTTGAGCCAATGGAGGCCTTTCAGAGCATCAGATTTACACTAAAATATCTTCATTTGTGTCTGAAGATGAACGGAGGTCTGACGGGTGTCCAACCACATGAGGCTCAGTCATTAATGACACAATTTTTGGGTGAACAAACCCTTTAAGTGTGTGTGTGGTCAGTTTTGTCTGTAGCTGGATTCACTGTCAGCTCGTGATCTGTATCGCGCCCTCATTAGTACTCGTGCTTGGATCACTTCTGCTCCGTAAACCGACACGCCATTCTGATATCAGTTCTGTTTCTGTGAGCTGCTGTTAGACACACACACACACACACACACACACACACACACACACACACACACACACACACACACACACAGATGCTGGTGATTGTGCTGGTGTCGACAGCAGGTGTGGCCTGATTAAAGCTGCATAATGATGTTTGGTGGATGGAGTGCGACCAGTAAAAGTGCGAACGACCCATATTAGTGTGTGTGTGTGTCTCGTCATCTCTGGCGTCTGCATCATGTTCCTCTGTAAACACACGCGGGCGATGAGTGTAACCCGCTTCTCTCAGACGGAGCCTCAGGGACGCCGCCTGTTTTTATTGTTAGTCCAATGTTCATTAAAAACGAATATATATGCGCATAATGGAGTTTACTAATGTCGGCCTTATTAGCATATTTTTATCATACACAAATAACTGTCAAGACCTATTTACGTTACATTCAGCCGATTCAAAACTCCCACCATGAAATCAAAATGGACAATTGAATGTTTATGCTGAATGATTGATCGTTATTGTGTTAATAATCTCGAGTCAGAATAACTTAATCTCTTCTCTGATGACGAGGGCGGGGCCACCTGTCACTCACATGAGATCAGCCAATAGCAAACCACAACCATCCAATCAATTCCCCACAGACACACTCAAGCCCCGCCTACATTTGCTCTTGTTTGCGAAGCGCTTCACTCGATATACGGCACACTAGAGGAGAAGAGCAGCGTGACTTCTGACATTAAAGTCTAATTGTCTAATTTGATCTCTTTCGCCCCAAAATAAGCAAACGATGCCCTTCATGCTGGTGTTTAGTGTACTTCCTCTCTGCTGCCTCTCTAATTAAAGCGAACAAATAATTAGCGGCGCTCCAAACACTCGGCTGTGTAACATGTAATTGATGGTTAGGTGAGCGTGTGTGCAGTGATTATGTAGGTTCATAATTACACGGTGCAACTCCACCATTCCAGCGGCAGACGTGTTTGTTGCTCCCATTTACCTCTGATAATTTCAGTGGTTTGGAGGAGATGACTGCTTTATTTATATCAGCATAATGAACGCCGCCCACTGAAAGCGATATGTGCGCGCAGGAAGTGGGTGGGTGAGCCGCTGCGTCAGGATCGCTTCATCTGAAGTCCCTGGTAAGTGGGCCGCTAATGTGAGCAGATGGAGAAATAGTTTTTAATCAACTGCCTTCCAAACGCTGATGAGGACGTTTCCAACAGATAATGGCTCTGAACCTGAAACGTCAAATGAATCAGTGTTTGTTTTTTTAAACTGGGGTTCGGGGAAGAGTCTAGAGAAAAACTGCTGTGCTTTAAATGCGAGGTTGGTGATATTTGCTGGCCTGATTAAAAAGCTCTGATCTAGCTCAATGAATCATGGTCTTTTGGTTTATTTATCCGCCTCGAATACAAATACAATTAAAGCTGCAAGCAGCGATGAAAGGGCCCGCACCCGTGCCAACGCCACCCGCTGGCTTTAGGAAAACAGCACAGTGGGCAATATGCATTTAAGCATATAAAAATAGGAGGACTACGTCAGCTATGACTATAACTACATTTTGGCGTGGAGATGTCTTCAAACATGTGCAGTTTGGGGCAGATCTGACACTGTGTGCCTGAGTTACAACAACTTCCTGATCTGAAAACTCATGATCTTCTCAATTTAACATCGCAAAGGCCTGTAGATTAGGCTGACCAAATATGATGTTGTTCTGGTTAAATCTCTAGGAGGAGGTTGTTTAAGTACAATGTCTGGAAATGGCAAAAATTTTGCAGAGAAAATTCAAATGATCTCACTTCCTGTTGGGTTTTCAGATTTTGCTCCAGGGACTGTTTTGTAGGTGTTGGGCTGTTACATGTGTGTACCAAATTTCATACTTGACCGTGAAACGTAGCGTGAATGGTGGTTAATTGACATTTTGTAGGTGGCGCTATTGAACCATTTTGCCACGCCTAATTCTGAAACCCATATCAGACGTAAATGTTCAGCGCTTCTGACGTGTGTGCAAAGTTTCATGAGTTTTCGAGCATGTTTAGGGCCTCAAAAATGTGATTCAATTAACAAATCAACTAATTATAGCTGCAAGCAGCGATGAAAGGGCCCGCACCCGAGCCAACGCCACCCGCTGGCTTTAGGAAAACAGCACGGAGGGCAATATGCATTTAAGCATATAAAAATAGGAGGACTACGTCAGCTATGACTATAACTACATTTTGGCGTGGAGATGTCTTCAAACGTGTGCAGTTTGGGGCAGATCGGACACTGTACACCTGAGTTACAACAACTTCCTGTTTCGTGGTGAAACATCAGACTTTGTCAGGCTGCCACGGACACGCCCTTCAGGGAAAACTCAAGATCTTCGCAATTTAACATCGCAAAGGCCTTTAAATTAGACTGACCAAATATGATGTTGTTCTGGTTAAATCTCTAGGATGTGTTCGTTAAAGTACAACGCCTGGAAATGGCAAAAACTGCACAAATTTTGCACAGAAAATTCATAATATCTCACTTCCTGTTGGTTTTTCAGATTTTGCTCCCAGGAACTGTTTTGTAGGTGTTGGGCTGTTACAAATGTCATACTTGTACGTGAAACATAGCGCAAAATTTTGTAGGTGGCGCTATCGAGCCATTTTGCCACACCTAAGAACCCATATCAAACATAAATGTTCAGCACTTCTGACGCGTGTGCACAGTTTCATGAGTTTGTTCACGGCCTCAAAAATGCGATTCATTTTGGAGATCGGTGCTCCCGCCCTAATGATGACCGTTTAGATACTGATCCAGGAGGAAAGCAGGTGTATTCATGTCCGGCTCCTTTTATTTAAGGTGATGATTCACGGGGCAACTTTTTGAGCAATGTTGCCGTCAACGGACCAGGTGAGACACAGGACCCAGGACCGATCTAAAGTATCCAGAGAGAAATGTGTTGCCAATTCTCATCATCAACATCACTCAAAAAGTTGTCATGTGTATCATCACCTTTAGAGACTCGTTGTTTCCAGACAGGTTTCCCAAACATTCCCGTGGCTCCTTCCTCACATCCCGGCAATCTAATGTCAGCTATAAGGCCCGTTCACACCAAGAACTATAACTATATTAGCGTTCACACCAGCGGTCGATATCATTCTGTTTATTCTCAGTTTTGTCGTCTGTCTCTTTAAATGCTCGAGCTCGTTGGAGCAGGCTAGATTCTGATTGGTTGTCAAATCTCCGGCTCTCCTCCGGTCACTAAAGCGCTCCTTCCGGTGTCTTTCAGAGGACCTGCTGCCCTTCGGCTTCCCCAGCATCGACATGGGCCCGCAGCTGAAGGTGGTGGAGAGAACCAGAACCGCCACCATGCTGTGCGCCGCCAGCGGGATCCCCGATCCCGAGATCTCCTGGTTCAAGGACTTCCTCCCCGTGGAGCCGGCGCTCAGCCAAGGGCGAATCAAGCAGCTGCGATCAGGTACGTCAGGAGATCACCTCACCTGAGACCCATCACACACACCTTCTTGAGCACAGAACCCTGTAACACTTGAGATGTTCCCAGGTCATAAATGACCGGCCTGCTCTCGTTATGCAACCTTATCACCAAATACCAGATTCAAAGTTTTTGTCCACTTGTTTTCTTTGAATGAGGACAGGTTTTATACTTATTTTTGGAACTGATCGATCGTGGGCGTTATTGATCTGAGCTTGCGTACCACTTTTGGAGTGAAAAAAGTGTTATTTGTGGATAATTTTGTCAATTTTACATAAAATTTCAGATCAATGAGCTTTGAGAGATGAGACTTGTTAGCCCATTTAAACGTTTGTTGAGAATCTCATCTCTTATCTCTATTTAGCTTTGCCTTATGAGTTTGTTAAACCATTTTGTTAAGCTTTTGTTAAATCACATATTCAGTTACATGCAGCACCTCAAGGCACCTTAGTTTTCTCTTTTAATTAGTGTTAATACTTTTATTTCGTTGGGCCTAATGTGGTAATAAACCACTGTTAAATGACAGTTTAAAGTAAAGTTGTTATTTAGTTTCAAGTATTAAAGGGCCTGTTGTACAACTGCTTGATTTGAAGGCCTGTTGATTACAATAAATAGGTCTAAAAATTATGTTTATTATGTTTGACTGTTCAGTACTTTTCATATTTAAAAAGCAGACATAAGTTACTTTCCTTAGTAACTAATTACTTTTGATATACAGTAATTGGTAAAGTAATTCAATTACTTTTAAAAGTTGACTTAAAAGAAGTAACTAGTAACTGTAACTAATTACTAATTTTCAGTAACTTGCCCAACACTGATAAAATGTAATCAAACATTTATTAAATGTACATATTATGTCCCTTTCACAAGATTTAATATAAATCTCTGGCGTGCCCAGAATGTGTGTGTGAAGTTTCAGCTCAAAACATATTTTATTATAGCGTCAAATTTGCCTCTATTTGGGTGTGAGCAAAAACACACAGTTTGTGTATGTCCCTTTAAATGCAAATGAGCTGCTGCTCTCCACCCCCTTCCAGAAGAGGGCGGAGCTTCAGATACTCAACAACAGAACAGGCCAATCTCACGCAGACTAATGTCAGAAATGAGCAGTTGTAGAAGCCGTACATGTTTGAGCCGGAGTCGGCTCACAATTATCACAAAAATGAAGGCACTAAAATACTATTTCCATGGTAAAGCAATGCCAATTTTCAAAGCAGTGCCTTTTGAGTGTTTAAAACCTGATTTATGATTATAGTTCGGCAGAGAGACACTGACAGGTACCGGGTGATTGTGGATATTCGGCCTCTCGTCTAAATCCGTTGTAATAGCAGTTTCGGCGTGTCGACTGACGGAAGTGAGTGATTAGCACAGGTCTCCTCAATTACACCAATGGCCACTTACCTCAAGAACCGCAGCTGGAGCTCCAAGCCTCTGATTGGATGGCGATGACTGTAAATCTCATGTGGAGCTCGAAACAAAGGACACAAATGTCCTTGATTTCTGCTGTTCTGACACACATTTGGGCTGAGCACTGGTGTGAAATGTGTTGATGGTGTTGTTTTAACCAAATGCAGAGCAAACACACGTCTGATGGTTCTCATATACACTATTATACATTCTTAGATAATAAAGCTTCCCAAAGTGTGTTTTTCACAGCGATTAACCATTTTTTTAACCTTTTTAATGGAACCATCGATGCCAATAAAGAGTCTGGAATCTTTCCCTTGCACGAAAGGTCATTTAGATTATTAAAATGTTGAGACAAAGATCTCTGAAAGGTTCCAGAAGTGGTTCATCAATGGCGAAATCCTCCTTTTGGAAGCTTTATGTTTAAGAATCCCTCTGGAATACTCAGTTGTGATTGGTTGACCACAGGATTCAGATATCCGTGTATAATGACGGTATAAGCGCTGTCTCTCGCACGAGCCCTTCACGCTTTATCTCATCTCATTTGCTGATGTATTTGGTAAGTAGTCGTGGAATAAGCGGGATCAGGGTTTATTCTGTGTTGACTGTACGTTTTCTCTCGCTTATACACTCACATATACATAAATCTATGTATATGATATGTGATTATATATAATACTCATATATAATCAGCTTGATCTGTTGCATACAGTGCATTTGAGCTGCTGTCACTCAAAGCTTTTGTTGTGTTTTTTCTCGTTGTGTGTTCGGTGTGTGTTTCTCAGGAGTCTTTGGTGAGTATCTGTTTATTCTAGACCAACCAAACTCCTCCTCAGCCCCGCGGTTCCTCCGGTAAACACGCCCCTAATCCTCCTAACGACCGTGACTAAACTCCTCCTAAGTCCCGCGGTTCCTCCGGTAAACACACCCCTCGCCCCTGATCCTCCTAACGACTGACCAAACTCCTCCTAAGTCCCGCGGTTCCTCCGGTAAACACACCCCTCTCCCCTGATCCTCCTAACGACTGACCAAACTCCTCCTAAGTCCCGCGGTTCCTCCGGTAAACACACCCCTCGCCCCTGATCCTCCTAACGACTGACCAAACTCCTCCTAAGTCCCGCGGTTCCTCCGGTAAACACACCCCTCGCCCCTGATCCTCCTAACGACTGACCAAACTCCTCCTCAGCCCCGCGGTTCCTCCGGTAAACACACCCCTCGCCCCTGATCCTCCTAACGACTGACCAAACTCCTCCTCAGCCCCGCGGTTCCTCCGTTAAACATGCCCCTCGCCCCTCATCCTCCTAACGACCGTGACCAAACTCCTCCTCAGCCCCGCGGTTCCTCCGGTAAACACGCCCCTCGCCCCCTGATCCTCCTAACGACTGACCAAACTCCTCCTCAGCCCCAAGGTTCCTCCGTTAAACATGCCCCTCGCCCCTTATCCTCCTAACGACCGTGACCAAACTCCTCCTCAGCCCCGCGGTTCCTCCGGTAAACATGCCCCTTGCCCCTGATCCTCCTAACGACTGACCAAACTCCTCCTCAGCCCCGCGGTTCCTCCGGTAAACACGCCCCTCTCCCCTGATCCTCCTAACGACTGACCAAACTCCTCCTCAGCCCCGCGGTTCCTCCGGTAAACACGCCCCTCTCCCCTGATCCTCCTAACGACTGACCAAACTCCTCCTCAGCCCCGCGGTTCCTCCGGTAAACACGCCCCTCGCCCCTGATCCTCCTAACGACTGACCAAACTCCTCCTCAGCCCGCGGTTCCTCCGGTAAACACGCCCCTCGCCCCTGATCCTCCTAACGACTGACCAAACTCCTCCTCAGCCCCGCGGTTCCTCCGGTAAACACGCCCCTCGCCCCTGATCCTCCTAACGACTGACCAAACTCCTCCTCAGCCCCGCGGTTCCTCCGGTAAACATGCCCCTCGCCCCTGATCCTCCTAACGACTGACCAAACTCCTCCTCAGCCCCGCGGTTCCTCCGGTAAACACGCCCCTCGCCCCTGATCCTCCTAACGACTGACCAAACTCCTCCTCAGCCCCGCGGTTCCTCTGGTAAACATGCCCCTCGCCCCTGATCCTCCTAACGACTGACCAAACTCCTCCTCAGCCCCGCGGTTCCTCCGGTAAACACGCCCCTCGCCCCTGATCCTCCTAACGACTGACCAAACTCCTCCTCAGCCCCGCGGTTCCTCCGGTAAACACGCCCCTCGCCCCTGATCCTCCTAACGACTGACCAAACTCCTCCTCAGCCCCGCGGTTCCTCCGGTAAACACACCCCTCGCCCCTGATCCTCCTAACGACTGTGACCAAACTCGCTGTTCTTCTTAAAGGGATAGTCCTACCAAAAAACCTGTGTCAACATCTGTCATCTTTTATTATCATTTCACTCCAAACGTTTGACTTTATTTGTTCTGCAGAACATGAAAGGAGACATTTTGAAGAATGTCGTTTCGGTTCCATGGACTTCCGTTATATGGAGAAAAAGTACAATGGGACCATCATTCTTCAAAATGTCTCAAAAGTTTATTTTCCATTGGTTGATATTTGTTCTTGTTTGACGCACAAACATTTTTCCAGTCATTTCTCTTCTCCAGTAAATCTTGATGTAAGAATGTTTGTGCTGGAAACGAGACAGAAGCACTGAGGAGGAGCAGAGTTTTCTGCGGCCACGTTACATTGGCTCGTCTCCATCTGCCCTGATCTCCGTTTGTCCCTGGCTCTGTGTTCCCATGATGCTTTGCGGTGCTTCTGTGGTGTCTGCATCTGTTCTTCTGCTGTCTCTCTCCTCGTTCCTCCTGGCTCTCCCTCTTTCTCCTGCACTGATATTATTCACATTCAGTGACGCTTCTGTTGCAGAAACCCGTCGAACAGAACAGACTGAGAATCAAAGATCTGTGTGTGTGTACTGAACCCTGTATTGCAGGTGTTTTGCAGCTGTGTGTGTGTGTGTGTGTGTGATGGCCTTTAGGTAGGCAGCGCTGAAGGTTACTGTGTGTTTAAGGGCAGAACTGAATCCTGACCGGACTCTGTAGGTGTTGATCGCGGTTCTGCCCACAGTCACATTTACATGACAAACATCGAGTGAAACACTGAGTCAGTCTCTGCCTCCATTTTCTGTGTCGTGCCTGTATGCGTTTCACATGCTCATCGCTGCAGAACAAGCTTTGATCTGATTGGCTGTTACACAACTTCCTGGAGTGTGTGTGCACGTTTATATCCGTCCAGCAGGAATCCCGTCCAGCGGTCGGTGTGTGAAACGGGTCATTAGTCGTGGACTGATGGCGCTGAGACTGAAGGGAAGCATCATCCTCAGATAACCCCGCCCCTGAGTGGCGTGGAACAGCAGAATGAGCTGTGATTGGTCGTTTAAACAAAATCATAAACCATCGTTATCAAGCTCGTAGCTCTCAGAAGGTCTGACTTTAAAGGTTTATAAGGTATCTTTCAAAATCAGCCCCGTATGGAGCAAATGACTGAGTTGTGTTACGTCTGTTGTTTATAAAGCTCTGTGTAGATGAATGACTTCATGACAGTCAGAGGTGGAGGTGCTTGACACAAGATGAACGTTTCTAAACCATCATGAGATTGTAATATTAATGCTTTGTCTGTTCTCTCTCCTCTTTCCCTTCTTGTTTTCTCCTCTGTCTTGTGTCTCCCTGATTGACCTGTCTGCCTGTCTGTCCATCTGTCTGTCTGTCTGCCTGCCTGTCTGTCTGTCCGTCTGCCTGCCTGTCTGTCTGTCCGTCTACCTGCCTGTCTGTCTGCCTGTCTGTCTGCCTGCCTGTCTGTCTGCCTGTCTGTCTGTCTACCTGTCTGCCTGTCTGTCTGTCTGTCTGTCTGCCTGTCTGTCTGCCCGTCTGCCTGCCTGTCTGTCTGCCTGTCTGTCTGCCTGTCTGTCTGCCCGTCTGCCTGCCTGCTTGTCTGTCCGTCTGTCTGTCTGTCTGCCTGTCTGTCTGTCTGCCTGTCTGTCCATTTGTCTGTCTGTCTGTCTATCTGTTCGTCTGTCCATCTGCCTGCCTGCCTGTCTGTCTGCCTGCCTGTCTGTCATCTGTCTGACTGTCCATCTGTCTGTACGTCTGCCTGCCTGTCTATCTGTCTGTACGTCTGCCTGCCTGTCTGTCTGTTTGTCTGCCTGTCTGTCCGTCTGCCTGCCTGCCTGTCTGTCTGTCTGTCTGTCTGCCTGTCTGTCTGTCCATCTGCCTGCCTGCCCATCTGCCTGCCTCTCTGTCCATTTGTCTGTCATCTGTCTGCCTGCCTGCCTGTCTGTCCATCTGCCTGTCTGTCTTTCTGTCGGTCTGCCTGTCTGTCTGTCTGCCTGCCTGCCTGTCTGTCTTTCGGTCTGTCTGTCCGTTTGCCTGTCTGTCTGTCCATTTGTCTGTCCATTTGCCTGTCTGTCTGTCTGTCTGTCTGTCCGTTTGCCTGTCTGTCTGTCCATTTGTCCTACCGTTTGCCTGTCTTTCTGTCTGTCTGTCCGATTGCCTGTCCATCTGTCTGTCCGTTTGCCTGTCTGTCCATTTGTCTGTCTGTCTGTCTGTCTCTCTGCCTATCTCTCTCTCTCTGCCTGTCTGTCTCTCTGCCTGTCTCTCTCTGTCTGTCTCTCTGCCTGTCTCTCTCTGTCTCTCTCTCTCTCTGTCTGTCTCTCTCTCTGCCTGTCTCTCTCTCTGCCTGTCTGTCTCTCTGCCTGTCTCTCTCTCTGCCTGTCTCTCTCTCTGTCTCTCTCTCTCTCTCTGTCTGTCTCTCTCTCTGCCTGTCTCACTCTCTGCCTGTCTCCCTCTCTGCCTGTCTGTCTCTCTGCCTGCCTGCCTGTCTCTCTCTCTCTCTCTCTCTCTCTCTCTCTCTCTCTCTCTCTCTCTCTCTCTCTCTCTCTCTCTCTCTCTCTCTCTCTCTCTCTCTGCCTGTCTGTCTCTCTGCCTGTCTGTCTCTCTCTCTCTCTCTCTGCCTGTCTCCCTCTCTGCCTGTCTGTCTCTCTGCCTGCCTGCCTGTCTCTCTCTCTCTCTCTGCCTGTCTCCCTCTCTGCCTGTCTGTCTCTCTGCCTGTCTCCCTCTCTGCCTGTCTGTCTCTCTGCCTGTGTCCCTCTCTGCCTGTCTGTCTCTCTGCCTGCCTGCCTGTCTCTCTCTCTCTCTCTCTCTCTCTCTGCCTGTCTCCCTCTCTGCCTGTCTGTCTCTCTGCCTGCCTGCCTGTCTCTCTCTCTCTCTCTCTGCCTGTCTCCCTCTCTGCCTGTCTGTCTCTCTGCCTGCCTGCCTGTCTCTCTCTCTCTCTCTCTCTCTCTCTGCCTGTCTGTCTCTCTGCCTGTCTGTCTCTCTGCCTGTCTCCCTCTCTGCCTGTCTGTCTCTCTGCCTGTCTCCCTCTCTGCCTGTCTGTCTCTCTGCCTGTCTCTCTCTCTGCCTGTCTGTCTCTCTGCCTGTCTCTCTCTCTCTCTCTCTGCCTGTCTCCCTCTCTGCCTGTCTGTCTCTCTGTGCAGGTGCGCTGCAGATCGAGCGCAGTGAGGAGACGGATCAGGGGAAGTATGAGTGTGTGGCGTCTAACTCTCAGGGCGTGCGCTACTCATCCCCTGCTAACTTATACGTGAGAGGTATGGAACACAGTAGGTACTCCGTAGGTAATACACTTCTACTCACATGTCAGCGCAGACACAGCTTCTTTAATTTACCCAGCAGCCTCTGCAGCACTTCTGCGCGCATTATTGGTCAGTCCGCCGCGTCTGAAAACTAAACCCTTACAAATGCTTGACGTCAAATAAACTGAAATAAAGTTTACATAAAAAATCTTTTTTTTCAGCTAGTAAACAAGATTACTAAAAATTAAAATGAAAACGGAAAACACAAATAAAATAAATAAAAACATCTCAATAGCACAGATTCCCATCAAGTGATGAAAACGTTCCCGATTTTGCGAACATTCCATCGTATCAATTCTTCAAACGTTATTGAAGCAGCAACATTTAAATAACGTTATCCCAACGTCCAGATGAGCAAGGTGTAACCAATATTGTGTGCTGACGTTTTGAGAACATCATTATTAAAGCTCTGATAGCGTTGAACGAACGTTGTATTAATGTTCCTGGAAGAACGTTTGTTCAGTTGTTTAATCTTCTGCTCGTGAATAATCCGTTAAACTCAACTCTTATGAACTCCAGAGCTTCCCGACGGCTTCATCACGACTCTCGGCTAATCGAAGCATTAAAGAGGCTAATTGATTTGAAATGAATTGGGTTTACAGGCATGTAATTGTTTCTGTAAACTCTATTAGTGATATTTACCGATGGGCTGGAGCGCTCACGGCCTAGTGGTCCGGAATAAAGCAGAGAAACGAGGAGGTGCTGCAGGAGGCCTGCTCTAGTACTGCAGACGTTTGTGTGCTCGTGTGTTTGTCTGTTTGTTTGTTTGTTTGTTGTGAATTACTAATCAGAACTAATCTGACTTTAGCGCTCACTAAATTCATGATGCACCACTAAAAGGTCTTTGCAGTGTGTCTGTGTGTTTTCTCAGTTTGCTTGTGATGTTTTCAGTTTCTTTCTTTATGAAGTGAGTTTCTCAGAGTAGAGCAAGGCCAAGCCACAATATCTCTAATATTTGGGACTGTGTATGAATATTTCTGCCACACAAACAAACGTTGAGCTAAATGAATGAGGTGAGACTGTGGCAGATGAAGATGGTTGCAGTGGCCTTTTTACTCTCTCTGTGTGTTTCCCTGGTTTTCTCTCTGCTTTCCATCTCAAACCCCCTTACACCCTCAGAGCTGCGAGAAGGTTGGTGTGTTTTTTTGTTTATTTGCTCTCTTTTCTTTCGTTTGGCATTTAAAGACAGAGCAATAAATGTCAGTCCAGCCGTAAACAGTGATGGTAGTAAACCCTAGTCAGATGCGAAGCGCTGTGAAGACGAGGGTCGCGTCAGTCTGGTGTGTTGCATTGTGGGATCTTGTTTGCAAACCGGGCCACGGAAACCCAGCAATTGGAGATCACTGCATGAGGACGGATGCATGCCTGAACGCAGCGCTGTGATTGGCTGTGGTGTGCTGCTGTAATCACTCGTGTCTGTGTGTGTGTGTGTGTGTGTGTGTGTCGGCTCGTGTCTCTGCATCAGTGTGCATGTCTCTGTGTGTGTGTGTGTGTGTGTGTGGACCTGCTTTCTGCTGAGAATCAGGTTCGGTCGATCGCTTTTATCAGAGCGCTGATTGGCCGGACGTCTCATCGACAGCCGTCAGTCAAACGTCACATGATCAGAACGTTTCTGTGCACTTCAGTCACTCTCGCGGCCGATGAACTAACGATCGCAAAACTGACTTCACACATTCACCAAAAATTCTTGATCTGATGAATGGCATTCAGACGTGAGTGTGACTGAGAGTGGAATATAATCAGCAGGTGTTCTATCATATATTATTCTCTCTAAACTCATTCTGGCTCATTTTGTGTTAACCATCTGTTGTGAAGTTCCTGTAAAATATGATGTTCTTCCTCAGTGTTTACCCTTACCCTAACCCTAACCCTAACACGGCTAACAGCATCAAACAATGAGCAATAAAAGACATTACAGAGGATGTTAGGCAAAATGGCTGAAAAATCATAAATATAGTCACTGATAAAATTATTTAATGGTTTATCACTTTTGACCAATAGGTGGCGCTGTGACTAAACTGATGTGGTCAGAGTGAGGTCAAAAGGCAAAATTTGGTGTCCGTATATCAAAGCATTGCAGAGACACAGCCTCAGTCATTTTGACCTCAACTTTGATGCTGCGCTAAACGAATTGACACACGAAATCCATAACATTTTATAACATCAGTCTGAAGATGAGCTGACTCGAATTTGGTGGAAATCGGACTAATGGTCTAGGAGGTTTGAAAAAGTAGGTTTTTAAAGAAATTCAATCATTCAAATTCAAATTCAAAATGGTGGACAGGAAGTTTGGCTGACTATGACCAAGGCACATATTAAGACCAGATTCATTACAATAGACTAAATTAATCAGAACTTTGAGTACCTTCAGGGTTTAGTGCCGAAGACACATACCGAGTTTAGTAACGATACGCCAATGTGATCTTAAAATAAAGCATTTTATGACAAAAATCAAAATGGCTGACGCTCAAAATGGCCGACATGGGAAAATTGGGTATCGTAGGGCTCAGCGTGATGCCCCAAATCTAAACAGACCAGTACCAAAGCATTATAGGTGCTGCACTAAACAAAAACAACAACGTATCAACACGAAATCCATAACATTTGTCCAGCACATTCTGAAGATGAGCTGACTCGAATTTGGTGGAAATTGGGCAAATGTTCTAGGAGGAGTAAAAAAAAAAACGTTTTTAAAGAAATTCAAAATGGCGGACATGAAGTTTGATGACTATGGCAAAATCTGTATCCATGTACTCGGCATGACCCAAGGAATCTACTAAGACCAGATTCATTACAATAGACAAAATAGATCAAAAGTTATTTGCATTTTTGGAAATTTTGTTATAGCTTTTGACCTCAAGGTGGCGCTGCCCTGAAATGTTTTGGGCCTTCAGGGTTTGGTGCCGAAGACACATACCGAGTTTAGTAACGATACGCCAATGCGAATCTTAAAATATAGCATTTTTTTGTCCAAATTCAAAATGGCTGACACTCAAAATGACTGACGCTCAAAATGGCCGATATGGGAAAATTGGGTATCGTTTCGACTGTTTTTTTGACTGAAAAACACGACTGAATTATTTTGAATAATTTATGCATTTTCACACAAAATCATTTTCTTATGTAAAATTCACTTGATAAAAGACCCAAATTTCTAACTTTCATTCGGGGGAAAACATGGATAATTTGACATGGTTTAGTGTAAGATTTTTGCCCATCTTTTGGAAAATACTGTTTTAAAATAAAAAAATACTCCACTATTTGGTATGTGCTATTTGACTGACTGAAAAGACATCTTTTCATAAGTATTTTTCAGTTGGATTCATATCTAAATGTTATGAAATCACATTTATTATAGACGCTCAAAATGGCCGACGCTCAAAATGGCCGATATGGGAAAATTGGGTATCGTTTCGACTGAATGTAAAGAGACCAGTTTTGTGATTTTTGGCCAAAAACCGTTCAGACATTATAAGCAAAAATAAAAAAAAATCTCCTGACCACTAGGAGGCACTGCGCCAAAACTGTGGTTATAATAACACACACCAAGTCTGGCCAGAATGGTCTGAAGATGATCTGGTTAAATTCTCGTGAAAATCACAGCATCGCCTAGGAGGAGTTCGAAAATGTTTTTTTCTTTCTGAAAATTCAAAATGGCTGAAAAAGTTTTCATGACGGAAAGTGGGATTGAGTTAGAGACTCCAAATTTGGTGTGGTTGATGTTCAGACTGTCCTCTATCAGTGTGCCAAATTTACCACACGGTTTATGGGCTGCCATAGACTCAAGAGCAGAAGAAGAAGAACGCCAACAATTACAATAGGACCTTATAAACCTTCAGCTCTTGACCCCAAAATATCAGCCAATGGGGTCAGACAAATAAACTTCAAAGAGGAAACAGGATGATGTCTCTGGAGAACGAGACAGAAACACTGAGGAAGAGTTTACTGTCGTGTAGAGCCGATGTCGTCACTGGCATAGAAACTATCTGAAATGATTTGGCACATGAATATTAATCATGTGATGTTCACCCAATAGTCTTACATGACACGGCGTCAAGCAAAACAAAATGACTACTTCCCGTAAGGAGAGAGAAACTTTGACTGTTTTCCTCGTTCTGAAAGCAGCCGTTCACAGCATGACAGATGATCCGGATAATCCCAGATCACCTGTGCTCTCGTAATCAATCCGCCCCGGGGTTTATAAGGCTTCATAAGCGCAGAAGCTTGGCAGTTGTTGTCGCTGGTTTCGTTTGGTCTGTGTTTGTGGTGTTCTGTGCGCATGAGCTGCGTGAAGTGTCGTCTGTTTTCACTGGGTTTTAGGGAAAAGTCTGTTTGTCATCAGAGAGTGGCCTGATTTCATTCTGTCACCGCGATGAAGCGCTCGCACCGGCTCCGCTCCGGGAAAACTGTTGAAAGTCACATCAGCTGTCAGAAGGATGGCGAGTGACACGCGGGAGGAGGAGAAGAAAGACGAGCCAAACCTCTGCGTCTCAGATGTGATTCAGGGGCTGAATCTGAACGCCACGTTTAATCGGCACACGAGCGATGGCGGATGATGTCATGTGTCTGCGACGTCTGCATGCGCTATGGGGTCGTTGGATTTTTTTTTCATGATGGGAAATGGCGTCATAGGGAATTGAATCGACTTGAGCCATGGAATCAGAGGAAAATGCAGTTTCTAGTCCTTACGGTTCAAAAGTTATTAGCATAAACGTGAGTGCAACTTTGGACAGGCGGTGGCGCTAGAGGCATTGAGTTAGAGACTCCAAAATTGGTGTTGCTGATGTTCAGACTGTCCTCTATCAGTGGGCCAAATTTCATAACTTTATCATACGGTTCTTTGGGCTGCCATAGAATCAATAGCGGAAGAAGAAGAACGTCAACAATTACAATTAAACCTTCAGCGCTTGACCCCTGAATATCAGCCAATGACAAAGAGGAAACAGGATTATTTCTCTGACTCCATTGGCAGATATTTGTTCTTGTTTTAAAGGCCCCCTGAAATCAAAATGGAAGTTTTTTTCCTTTTAGTATGCCGATGTTAGCCTTAAGGTTATGAATAAGCTGGTGTGCTCCAAAACAATGACAAAATTCGCATTTAGGAGATATAAGCATTCAAAACTTACAGTCTCTCACTTCCGTTAAAATGAATCACAGATTTTGATGACATCATCACAGACTTCACCTTCTCATCAAATCTTCTGTCCAATCAAATGGTCTCTAGAATCTGAAGCGCCCGCCCCCTACACTATAAATCGAGGTTGAAGCAGCGGCAGAAATCGGTCAGCTGTTCACACATTTACTACAGGTGCTGGTCATATAATTAGAATATCATCAAAAAGTTGATTTATTTCACTAATTCCATTCAAAAAGTGAAACTTGTATATTATATTCATTCATTACACACAGACTGATATATTTCAAATGTTTATTTCTTTTAATTTTGATGATTATAACAGACAACTAAGGAAAAATCCCAAATTCAGGATCTCAGAAAATTAGAATATTGTGAAAAGGTTGAATATTGAAGACACTCTAATCAGCTGATGAACTCAAAACACCTGCAAAGGCCTTTAAATGGTCTCTCAGTCTAGTTCTGTAGGCGACACAATCATGGGGAAGAAGCTGACCTGACAGCTGTCCAAAAGACGACCTTTGACCCCTTGCACAAGGAGGACAAGACACAAAAGGTCATTGCAAAAGAGGCTGGCTGTTCACAGAGCTCTGTGTCCAAGCACATTAATAGGGAGGTGAAGGGAAGGAAAAGATGTGCTAGAAAAAAGTGTACAAGCAATAGGGATAACCGCACCCTGGAGAGGATTGTGAAACAAAACCCATTCAAAAATGTGGGGGAGATTCACAAAGAGTGGACTGGAGCTGGAGTCAGTGCTTCAAGAACCACTACACACAGACGTATGCAAGACATGGGTTTCAGCTGTCGCACTCTTGACCAACAGACAGCGTCAGAAGCGTCTCGCCTGGGCTAAAGACAGACAGGACTGGACTGAGTGGCCAGAGTTATGTTCTCTGATGAAAGTCAATCAGGGTCCCAGAGGCTGGAGGAAGAGAGGAGAGGCACACAATCCACATTGCTTGAGCTCCAGTGTAAAGTTCCCACAGTCAGTGATGGTTTGGGGTGCCATGTCATGCGCTGGTGTTGGTCCACTGTGTTTTCTGAGGTCAGAGGTCAAAGCAGCCGTGTACCAGGAAGTTTTAGAGCTCTTCATGCTTCCTGCTGCTGACCAACTTTATGGAGATGCAGATTTCATTTTCCAACAGGACTGGGACCAGCACACAGTGCCAAAGCAACCAGTGCCTGGTTTAAGGACCATGGTATCCCTGTTCCTGATTGGCCAGCAAACTCGCCTGACCTTAACCCCATGGAAAATCTCTGCCAGACCCAACAATGCAGAAAAGCTGAAGGCCACTATCAGAGCCACCTGGGCTCATAACACCTGAGCAGAGCCTCAGACTGATCTCCTCATGCCTCAGACTGATCTCCTCATGCCTCAGACTGATCTCCTCATGCCTCAGACTGATCTCCTCATGCCTCAGACTGATCTCCTCATGCCTCAGTCTGATCTCCTCATGCCTCCGACTGATCTCCTCATGCCTCAGTCTGATCTCCTCATGCCTCCGACTGATCTCCTCATGCCTCAGTCTGATCTCCTCATGCCTCAGGCCTCAGTCTGATCTCCTCATGCCTCAGTCTGATCTCCTCATGCCTCAGACTGATCTCCTCATGCCTCAGTCTGATCTCCTCATGCCTCAGTCTGATCTCCTCATGCCTCAGTCTGATCTCCTCATGCCTCAGACTGATCTCCTCATGCCTCAGTCTGATCTCCTCATGCCTCAGACTGATCTCCTCATGCCTCAGACTGATCTCCTCATGCCTCATGCCTCAGACTGATCTCCTCATGCCTCAGTCTGATCTCCTCATGCCTCATGCCTCAGTCTGATCTCCTCATGCCTCAGTCTGATCTCCTCATGCCTCAGTCTGATCTCCTCATGCCTCAGTCTGATCTCCTCATGCCTCAGTCTGATCTCCTCATGCCTCAGACTGATCTCCTCATGCCTCAGTCTGATCTCCTCATGCCTCAGTCTGATCTCCTCATGCCTCAGACTGATCTCCTCATGCCTCAGTCTGATCTCCTCATGCCTCAGTCTGATCTCCTCATGCCTCAGGCCTCAGTCTGATCTCCTCATGCCTCAGTCTGATCTCCTCATGCCTCAGACTGATCTCCTCATGCCTCAGTCTGATCTCCTCATGCCTCAGACTGATCTCCTCATGCCTCAGACTGATCTCCTCATGCCTCAGTCTGATCTCCTCATGCCTCAGTCTGATCTCCTCATGCCTCAGTCTGATCTCCTCATGCCTCAGACTGATCTCCTCATGCCTCAGTCTGATCTCCTCATGCCTCAGACTGATCTCCTCATGCCTCAGTCTGATCTCCTCATGCCTCAGACTGATCTCCTCATGCCTCAGACTGATCTCCTCATGCCTCAGTCTGATCTCCTCATGCCTCAGTCTGATCTCCTCATGCCTCAGACTGATCTCCTCATGCCTCAGACTGATCTCCTCATGCCTCAGTCTGATCTCCTCATGCCTCAGTCTGATCTCCTCATGCCTCCGTCTGATCTCCTCATGCCTCAGTCTGATCTCCTCATGCCTCAGTCTGATCTCCTCATGCCTCAGACTGATCTCCTCATGCCTCAGTCTGATCTCTTCATGCCTCAGACTGATCTCCTCATGCCTCAGTCTGATCTCCTCATGCCTCAGACTGATCTCCTCATGCCTCAGTCCGATCTCCTCATGCTCCTTTTTTTTAATCTTATTTCCTATTTTTATCTTACTTGATTTATTTATAACTCTACTTATGTTAATACTTTTTATTCTAATTTTATTCTATTTCTATTTTAATTTCCCCTTGTGTTCTTGTAACTGTTATTTGCACTGTCCATGGAGCGGACCTGTTTACATTTCACTGCCAGTTGTATATTGTGTATATAACTGTGTATGTGACAAATAAAACTCTTGAATCTTGAATCTTGAATCTCCTCACGCCTCAGTCTGATCTCCTCATGCCTCAGACTGATCTCCTCATGCCTCAGTCTGATCTCCTCATGCCTCAGACTGATCTCCTCATGCCTCAGTCTGATCTCCTCATGCCTCAGACTGATCTCCTCATGCCTCAGTCTGATATCCTCATGCCTCAGACTGATCTCCTCATGCCTCAGTCTGATCTCCTCACGCCTCAGTCTGATCTCCCCACGCCTCAGTCTGATCTCCTCACGCCTCAGTCTGATCTCCTCATGCCTCAGTCTGATCTCCTCATGCCTCAGTCTGATCTCCTCATGCCTCAGTCTGATCTCCTCACGCCTCAGTCTGATCTCCTCACGCCTCAGTCTGATCTCCCCACGCCTCAGTCTGATCTCCTCATGCCTCAGTCTGATCTCCTCACGCCTCAGTCTGATCTCCTCACGCCTCAGTCTGATCTCCCCACGCCTCAGACTGATCTCCTCACGCCTCAGACTGATCTCCTCACGCCTCAGACTGATCTCCTCATGCCTCAGACTGATCTCCTCATGCCTCAGACTGATCTCCTCACGCCTCAGTCTGATCTCCTCACGCCTCAGTCTGATCTCCTCACGCCTCAGTCTGATCTCCTCACGCCTCAGTCTGATCTCCTCATGCCTCAGACTGATCTCCTCATGCCTCAGACTGATCTCCTCACGCCTCAGTCTGATCTCCTCACGCCTCAGTCTGATCTCCTCATGCCTCAGACTGATCTCCTCATGCCTCAGACTGATCTCCTCACGCCTCAGTCTGATCTCCTCACGCCTCAGTCTGATCTCCTCACGCCTCAGTCTGATCTCCCCACGCCTCAGTCTGATCTCCTCATGCCTCAGTCTGATCTCCTCATGCCTCAGTCTGATCTCCTCATGCCTCAGTCTGATCTCCTCATGCCTCAGTCTGATCTCCTCATGCCTCAGTCTGATCTCCTCATGCCTCAGTCTGATCTCCTCATGCCTCAGTCTGATCTCCTCATGCCTCAGTCTGATCTCCTCATGCCTCAGTCTGATCTCCTCATGCCTCAGTCTGATCTCCTCATGCCTCAGTCTGATCTCCTCATGCCTCAGTCTGATCTCCTCACGCCTCAGTCTGATCTCCTCACGCCTCAGTCTGATCTCCTCATGCCTCCGTCTGATCTCCTCACGCCTCAGTCTGATCTCCTCACGCCTCAGTCTGATCTCCTCATGCCTCAGACTGATCTCCCCACGCCTCAGTCTGATCTCCTCATGCCTCAGTCTGATCTCCTCACGCCTCAGTCTGATCTCCTCACGCCTCAGTCTGATCTCCTCATGCCTCAGACTGATCTCCTCATGCCTCAGACTGATCTCCTCATGCCTCAGTCTGATCTCCTCATGCCTCAGACTGATCTCCTCATGCCTCAGTCTGATCTCCTCACGCCTCAGTCTGATCTCCTCATGCCGCAGACTGATCTCCTCATGCCTCAGACTGATCTCCTCATGCCTCAGTCTGATCTCCTCATGCCGCAGACTGATCTCCTCATGCCTCAGTCTGATCTCCTCATGCCTCAGTCTGATCTCCTCATGCCTCAGACTGATCTCCTCATGCCTCAGTCTGATCTCCTCACGCCTCAGTCTGATCTCCTCATGCCGCAGACTGATCTCCTCATGCCTCAGACTGATCTCCTCATGCCTCAGACTGATCTCCTCATGCCTCAGTCTGATCTCCCCACGCCTCAGTCTGATCTCCTCATGCCTCAGTCTGATCTCCTCATGCCTCAGTCTGATCTCCTCATGCCTCAGACTGATCTCCTCATGCCTCAGTCTGATCTCCTCATGCCTCAGTCTGATCTCCTCATGCCTCAGTCTGATCTCCTCATGCCTCAGTCTGATCTCCTCATGCCTCAGTCTGATCTCCTCATGCCGCAGACTGATCTCCTCATGCCTCAGTCTGATCTCCTCATGCCTCAGTCTGATCTCCTCATGCCGCATCGCTGCAGTAATTCAGGCTAAACCAGCCCCAGCTGAGCATTGAGTGCTGGACATGCTCACACTCTTCAGCTGGCCAAGATTTCAAAAAATCCTTTCTTTGCATTGGTCTTAAGTAATATTCTAATTTTCTGAGATCCTGAATTTAGGATTTTCCTTAGTTGTCAGTTATAATCATCAAAATTAAAAGAAATAAACATTTGAAATATATCAGTCTGTGTGTAATGAAGGAATATAATATACAAGTTTCACTTTTTGAATGGAATTAGTGAAATAAATCAACTTTTTGATGATATTCTAATTATATGACCAGCACCTGTATATTCTACATGGTGAATGGCACATAGCGCACTATACATGCGATAGGAAACGATTCAGACAGTGTAAATATGCTTTCAGTTGAAGCGAATGAAGTCTGGTTTAGTTAGTTTCAGGAGAAAACACACTAAGTCTAGACTAGAGACACGAGAAGAGAGCAAGCGGATCATATGAGTGAGTCGGCGCATACAACAAAATATATCGGACCCATTTAAATTCTGCACAGAATGCTGTATTTCAAAGCGATATGGAGGAGATTATGATGATAAACGGTTAGAGATTAGGAGGAAACTCTGACTTAGGCTCTAGTCAAACTGTGGTATTAACGAAACGCTATTGGCTGTTTCAAAAAAGGGGAGGAGCTGCTAACAGCTTGAGCCGTTTCAGGGGAAATTACGTCAACACATTGAATAATGCTGCGCGTTTCAAAGCACTTCAGTGAGGCCAAACTCACTTCATCTGGTTTAAGAAAGACAAACGTCTGCATCTCACAGGTGTGATTGAGTGGCTGAATCTGAACGCCGTGTTTAATCGACAACGGGATGGCGGGATGATGTCATGTCTGTAAGTCGATCCGCCGCGCCTCAGCTTCTCCTCTCAGCCAGAGGAAAGATTGCGTTTGAGATAATTCATTGTAATGGCCTCGACTAACAATGGCAAATCCAATTCAGCCGTCCCTATTGGTGCACAGATCAGATGTGCCGAGGTTATCGTTCCCGTCTCGCCGGAAGCCCGAGCTTTTAAGAGCCACAAAGTGATTCCTGCACAATAGATGCCACCCGATTCCACACGGACACAACTGACCAGGACTGCGTTTCCCGAAAGCCGAAGCGTTTGGTCTCTACAATGCTTTTGGGAAATGCAGTCCTGGAACTACAGAAGGGCTTTCCTCATCACTGACCCACTAATCTGTGTTTCTGTCTCGTTTAACAGCTCAATTCTCACATCAACACATTTACTGGAGTATTTACTATTTTCAGTGTATTTTTCAGATTGGCTGATGCTTGTTCTTGTTCTAAGCAAGTGGCCATTTTGTCTCAAGATCTTCAATCTCTTTGCATGAAGAATGTTTATATGTGAGCTGGAAGACGAGACAGAACACGGTACTCATATGGAGCTGTTCTCGGGCATGTGCACATGTGTGTGTTCTGTGCATGTTTCTGCTGTTGCATGACGAGCGTCTCATAAATGCATGAACCCGCATTAACAGCCTCTGATGAACTGAATGTCCAATTCTGGGTGTCCTCTGGTCAATGCTTGAATTCACTATAAACAGTTGAGCCGATCTGATCTGCGAACCGCGAGCTGATGCAGTTGTAACTTTATTCAGGTGGATTTCTTCCTCTTTGCTGAAGTCGTAGATTTGAGAGCTTGATCCCCATAAGCCCCGGCATCCCAGAAAGCTTTGCTCAGACACACGGATCTGCTTTAGTCCCTACAGCAGCGGAAACAAGAGCCTGGGCTTCAGACACTCGTGTTCCTCCTCCCGCAGTCACAGCAGACTCCTCTAATCGATCTGAGATTTATTAGAGCTCTTTGTTAACGGTGTCGTTCACCCAGACATGATCATCCTTTCTTTTGTGGAAAACTTCTCAAAATAACATCTTCTGTTATGACAGATTGATAATTTTCGGGTGAACTGTCTCTTTAAGCTCCAGAGATGAATGATGAGTGCATAGCAACACCCTAGCAACCGCTCAGTACACTAGCAAACACACAGTGTCCGTGGCGGTGGTGCATTGTGCACGTTCACACACATCTAGTTGACATCAGCGTTTGAAGATCTCCGGTTTCAGAGTGTTTCCTGTTGCCCTGGTTCTTTGTTTCTGTCCATCTCATCTCTCTCTCTCTCTCTCTCTCTCTCTCTCTCTCTCTCTCTCTCATCTCTCTCTCTCTCTCCACGGCTCTTTGATTCACTGTGTGTTTTTAATCTGGCGTTGACCTGCCGATTTCACGACACCTCTAAGAATTCAGAAAGCTGTTGTTCTTAGTGTGTCTCTCTTTCTTTTATCTCTCTCTCTCTCTCTCTCTCTTCATCTCTGTTTCTGGATGCGGGTTGGCAGCGCTCCACATTAACTGACTGGATTAGCATAACTTCCATCGTTTCTCACATTTGCTTGCTGTCTCTTTTATTTATTTATTTCCTCAGTCAGATGTAGATTTTCCAGGAGTAAACGCAGTATTTCCCTCCGGAACGGCAGTTTCTGCTGCAGAAGAATCTGATTTGTCCTAGAATGTAGCACCGCACACACACACACAAAAACACACACAGTCTCACACACACACACGCAAAAACACAATTACACACAGACACAGTCACACATGTTTGTTTTTGTGAAATGTGAGGACATTCCATGGGCGTAATGGTTTTTATACCGTACAAACCGTATTTTCTATCCCCCTACACTGCCCCTGCCCCTAAACCTACCCATCACACACACACACACACACACACACACACACACACACACACACACACACACACACACTGCCCCTAAACCTACCCATAACAGGAGACATTCTGCATTTTTACATTTTCAAAAAACATCCCTTAGTCTGATTTATATGAGATGTTTTCCTCATGGGGACCTAAAGGATACCTAAGGATTTCGGATATTGCCATCTTTGTGGGGACATTTTGTCCCCATAACGTAGGGATTACCAGTCCACACACACACACACACACACACACTACCCCTGCCCTTAAACCTACCCATCACAGGAGACTGTGCAGTTCACTTTACCTTGTTCTGTATGATTTAGAAGCATTTTGAAAAGTGAGGACATGGGGAACGTCCTCATATTTCACCCTCTTTTTGTAATACCCATGTCATTATACACATTTGTGTCCTGATATTTCACAAAAACATGCCCACACAGACACACACACACACTAGATCAGTGCATCTCCACTGGTGGGTCTGATAGAGTCACAGAAACACACAGATAATCCAGTCCAGATCATATATGATGCCCTGCAGCAAATCCAGTTGAGAAGCTCTGGACTGGACTCAGTCGGTCTGGCTGTATTGCCTGTTTACTGCAGTGCAGATCAGACACTAGTTAACATATTGACCGGTAATGTTTCACCCTGTTAAGTTGACGTGTGCTGAACACATGCTGTGTGTGTTGGCGTGGTGTTCCCGTGATCTCCCCTTAAGCGTTTGTGTGTGGCGTGTTCAGGCATGCATGCGACCCGCGCAGCGCTGCAGTCCGGCTCTGGCGGACGAAACCAGCCCGAATCGAACACCTGCCCTCCAGCGCCGCTCGATAGAGTCGATATCTGCAGCTATTGATCACAGAGCTGGAAAAGGCTTCAGCGGGTCCCCGAGGGCAGCACAATCTCATTGGGGTTTCTAAAGGCTTATGGGAAACCGAGGGGGCTCGTACGGGAAGTAAAGCTCAGAGCGGGTTTTTAATAAACATGCATCATTACAGTTCCTCTGCCTCCCAGCTGAGCTCAGAATGAGAACAGAGCAGCCGAAGCCACTGTGCTGAACATTCGTCTTCTCAAACTTCTGTGAACTGAGAGACATGCCAGTAGAAAGGGCGCATTAGTCAGTTTGTAAGAAAACACGGCTCTGACCTTTAGCTTCAGTGCAGATTCTCCAGCTCCTTAACACATTATTATTCCGTTCCATCTGCTAGTCAGCGCTTATATTTAGCAACTTGTCCTTTTAGCTTAAATGATGCATTGCCAGCTTGAATATGAGTCTCTCATCAGAACATCCATTTGCTGTGATTGTTACCTGGTTGTCCTCTGTTTCCTTCTCTCTGTGCTCCAGTCCGCCGCGTCCCCCCTCGCTTCACCATCCCTCCCACCAGCCACGAGATCATGCCGGGCGGGAGCGTGAACATCACCTGTGTGGCCGTCGGCTCTCCCATGCCCTATGTCAAGTGGATGCTCAATTCGGAGGACCTGACGCCGGAGGACGAGATGCCCGTGGGCCGGAACGTGCTCGAGCTGAACGGCGTGCGAGAGTCGGCCAACTACACCTGCGTCGCCATGAGCAGCCTGGGAATCATTGAGGCCGTGGCGCAAGTTATTGTGAAGTGTAAGTCTTTTTTTTACATCCAAATCCAGTTGTTGAACGTGTGTGTATGCTAGAAAGAGCTTCCAGACTTTAGAGAATGATGTTTAGAAAATATCTCATTTTGTCGAGTCTAACATGAGGACACAAAGTGAGCTTATTCACTTTTGCCAATCTTCCCCAAAAGTAAATGGAAAGAATATCATGAGTTTCCCATTTTGTGCTTTGGAAAGATGTGTTTGTTTCACCTACACATGATTGAGATGAGGAAGAATGAGAAACGTAACTGAGGCTGCCTCAACATAAATCCGCATACATCTGAAAACCCTCTTTTTCCTCTATGATTTGGCCTACATTGAGAGAGTGTTTCTGTCCTGCGATAACTGAGCTTTTAGAAGATGCTCTCTCAAGCGGAAACATTGTAGTGTGAACTGCGAAAATCAAGAGCTCCAGACCTCCAAACTTCTGTGGCCTTCAGATGAGCTCAAGAACAGTGTGTAGAGCTTCATGGAATGGGTTTCCATGGCCGAGCAGCTCATCCAAGCCGCACATCACCAAGTGCAATGCAAAGCGTGGGATGCAGTGGGGTAAAGCGCGCCGCCACTGGACTCTAGAGCAGTGGAGACGTGTTCTCTGAGTGACCAATCACGCTTCTCTGTCTGACGAGTCTGGGTTTGGCGGTTGCCATGAGAACGGGACTCGCCTGACTGCATTGTGCCAAGTGTGAAGGATTATGGGGTGGGGTTGTTTTTCAGGGGTTAGTTCCAGTGAAGGGAACTCTTAATGCTTCACCAAGACATTTTGGACAATTTCATGCTCCCAACTTTGTGGGCCCAGTTTGGGGACGGCCCCTTCCTGTCCCAGCATGACTGCTCCAGTGCTCAAAGCGTCTCCATAAAGACATGGATGAGGAGTTTGGTGTGGAAGAACTGGAGTCCTGACCTCAACCCGATAGAACAGCTTTGGGATGAATTAGAGTGGAGACTGAGAGCCAGGCCTTCTCGTCCAACATCACAAATGAAGAATCCCCATAAACACACTCCTAAACCTTGAGGAAAGAAGAGCTGAAGCTGTTAAGCTGTGAAGGGTGGCCGACTCCATATTAAACCCTACGGATTGAGAATGGGAAGCTCGTGTGTGTGTGAAGGCAGGCGGCACAACACTTTCATAGTTTAATATAGTTTATAATTGAGCTATTTGAAAACGATGACGTATGTTTAGTCATGTGATGCAAAAATGACATAAAATTGCTAAGGGCAGTTGCGTTTGGGTTAGGGACATGCATGGAATGAAAATGCCATTTTCAAATCTATTTGTATTAATGTAGCCTGAGAATCTCCTGAGGAAAGATCAACCTTTGAGCAATGCAGTTGTCCTCTCTCTCTCTCTCTCTCTCTCTCTCTCTCTCTCAGCTTTACCCAGAGCTCCTGGTACCCCCATCGTCACAGAGACGACCCCCACCAGCGTCACCATCACCTGGGACTCTGGTAACCCTGACCCCGTTTCCTATTACATCATCCAGTACCGCGCCAAGTCCCCGGACAGCAAGTACGAGACGGTGGACTCCATCACCACCACCCGCTACAGCATCGGTGGACTCTACCCCAACACTGAGTACGAGATCCGCGTTTCCGCCGTCAACACCATCGGCCAGGGTCCGCCCAGCAACAAGGTGGAAGCCCGAACCGGAGAGCAAGCCCCCGCCAGCCCTCCGCGGAACATCCAGGCCCGCATCATATCCCAGAACGCGGTGATGGTGCGCTGGGACGAGCCCGAGGAGCCCAACGGTTTGATCAAGGGCTATCGAGTGTACTACACCATGGACCCTTCGCAGCCGATGAGCAACTGGCAGATCCACAACGTTCAGGACAGCATGATCACCACCATCCACAGCCTCGTGCCGTCAGAGACCTACACCATCCGTGTGCTGGCGTTCACATCCGTGGGGGACGGACCCTTCTCGGACCCCGTTCACGTCAAAGTGAGACCTGGAGGTGAGTTGTAGAGAAACACAGGAAATCGACCCTAAGCCGTTGAGTTGAGTCTGCATGGGGAAACTCCCGATCACACGGATTCCTGTAGGAATGCCTGGACCGGTAAACGGGATCTCCCCGTAACACAATCCTGTGACATTCAAATGCGGCTCTCAATAAAGTATAACTGAAAACTCAAAATCAATCAGGGCTCGACATTAAAGGGTTAGTTCACCCAAAAATGAAAATTCTGTCATTAATTACTCACCCTCATGTTGTTCGACACCCGTAAGACCTCATATTCATATTCGGAACACAAATGAAGATATTTTAGTGTAAAGCTGATGCTGAGAAAGGCTTCAGATAGGCCTCCATTGGCATTCAGTACATTCACACTTCCAAGATCCATAAAAGGCACTAAAAACCTCGTTACAAAGTCCATCTCACCACAGTGGCTCTACAATAATTTTACGATGCGACGACAATAGTTTTTGTGCGCAAAAAAAATCTAAATAACACCTTTATCCAGCTTGTTCTTGTCTTCCGTGTGTGTCTCCACGATGCATGCGAGAGAATATGACGCAGATCCGGCGTTCGGGAATCCATGAAATGCACACTTTAGCCCCATTTTGAGACCTAAAGCACGATCAGTGTAGAATTCAACAGCTGAGATACGCGCGTCTTCCTCTGCTCGTGAACAAATCTCTTCTGGGTCATGTGTCCGAACGCCGGATCTGCGTCATATTCTCACGCATGCGTCGTGGAGACACACACGGAAGACAAGAACAAGCTGGATAAAGGTGTTATTTTGATTTTTTTTTGCGCACAAAAACTATTGTCGTCGCATCGTAAAATTATTGTAGAGTCACTGTGGTGAGATGGACTTTGTATTGATGTTTTTAGTGCCTTTTATGGGTCTTGTGAGTGTAAATGTACTGAATGCCAATGGAGGCCTATCTGAAGCCTTTCTCAGCATCAGCTTTGATGACCCCAGAGCTCTCTGACCCCTCCATAGTAAGCAGTGTGATGAACACTCTCAAGGGCCAGAAAGGAAGTAAAGACATTAAAATAGCCCATGTGACTCCAGCGGTTCAGCCTCAAAGGGATAGTTCACCCAAAAATGAAAATTAGCCCATGATTTACTCTCCCTCAAGTCATCCGAGGTGTGTATGACATTCTTCTCTCAGACGAATAAAATCTGAGTTATATTACAAAAGTCCAGGCTAATCCAAGCATTATTATAGCAGTAATAGTTGCTCTGTTTTTGAAGTCCATAAAAAGTGCATCTGTCCATCATATAACTGCTCCAGTGGCTCTGGGGTGTTAATAAAGGCCTTCTGAAGCGAATCGATGCGTTTGTGTAAGAAAAATATCCATATTTAAAAATGTATTTCATTTATTTCGATGGCTCTGCATCAGCCGTCCCCGCGCCATCACTTCCGGCGAATAATGTCAAAATACCGGCCCCGATCATAGATCGATACATAGATTCCTCATTAGTGCCTGCGTGGATCAGTCGAATGAGGCATCTACGTATATTATATCTTTGATCGTGCCAGTATTTTGACCTCATTCGCCGGAAGTTAGGGCGCTGGGAATACTAGATGACATTCTTCTGATAAGAGGTAAAAAAATAACATAAATACTGTTGAGTTTCTCGCAGAAACCGATCGTTCATGTGTCGCCACGAGCCGCAGGTTTAATAAGGATTCGTGTGTGTGTTTTTACTCTCATTGCTCTCATACTCTAAAATATCCCCATTGACATCATTATACGACTATCACACTGCAATATCACAGTTAAAAATCTTAATTTGTGTTCTACTGAAGAAACAAAGACACCTACATCTTGGATGCCCTGGGGGAAAGCAGATCAACATAAACATTTCGTTTGTGGGTGAACTATCCCTTTAATGTGATGAAGAGATGAGAATACTTTAGTGCAAAAAAACAAACTCAAATAACCACTTTATTCAACAATCTCTTCTCCCCGTGCCAGTCTTCTACGCGATTCACACAAGCACCACAACGCATGTGATCATGTGATCGTGCTCGGCCAATAGCCGAGCCGGTGTTTTTCCGTAAAACTAGGAAGCGCTGGACTTTGTGAATAGCCCAATAAATAGCGTAAGAGAGCGACAGGGAAGAGAAGAGATTGTTGAATGAAGTGGTTATTTGTGTGTGTTTTTGCGCACTAAAGTATCACATTAAAGGCCAGTTTATACTTCTGCGTCGAGTGTATAATATTAGAGATAATATCGAGATAATATTAAAAGCATGATACCCAATGGTATCGATGTCAGAATTGTGTCCAGTGAAAATGTTGAGTGGCTAGTAACTTTGGAAAACCACTAGCCACAGCGGCTGGTGAGGAAAACAGTTCATATCAAGCCCTGAAATCAATGGGAACATTTCTGCACTGCTGCTTTAAGGCCCTTTCACAACGGACGCGTAACGAAAAAGCGAATATTTCGTGTGCGAATAGTTCGCGTTAAAACCATTCACACCAGCCGCGACGCGAGTTTGCGACGTTTCAGAGCTCCGACATTCCAAAACATTCGCAGCGACAGCTGAGAAACACGGACACATAATCATTCAGTGGAGACGAGCTTTTAATTTTCTTTAAAAGACAGAGAAGAAGGTTTTGGGTGCAGCCAGTCTTAAAGAACAGAGAGTCTGAAGGGGAGGAAGCTAATCTTGTACAGGAGCTAAAACTTTATCATGGCCGGTTCCGAACTTACTTTCAAATGTCCGTGGGACAATTTGAGGAGCTCCTCTAGACAGAGACGGTATCAGCGCATCTGACGACACACACACACACACACACACACACACACACACACACACACACACACACACACACACACACACACACACACACACACACACACACACACACACACACACACACACACTCTCTCTCTCTAAAGGAACGGCTCGATCCGGAGCTGCTGTGTTTCCAGTTGAGTCACAATGTAAACATTTAAGTGCCACAGTCGTACTGACAGAAACACACTTTCAATAGTCGCGGACGCAATTAGATTAAAAAAAAAAAATCAATGTATTGATTATAATATCTGTAGCCTATAGTGGGCAAACACAGCTGCATCTGTACAGCTGTAAACACAACTACAGCTGTAATCTCGTGAGAAATGCGACACCTGGCAAAGGTTAATGTTGATTGAATGTCTAGTGACATCAACTGGACATTTCGTCACCTTTGTTTCCTTGTATGTGATTGGTTTAAGCCTTTTGTGTCGCTGCGAGTGTTAAAAAAAATCGACATCGAAACGAAAAAAATAAACATCGTTTTTTCGCCACAGCACATTCGCGTTCGGTGTGAAAGCTCTCATTACACAAACAGCTGATCAAAAAATAAAACCATCGCGCGAATTATTCGCGCATTAAAAACCTGTCCAGTGTGAAAGAACCTTTAGTGTCGCTCCATCGTCCTGTCCCTGATTTCCAAACCCCTTTCTAACGTGTTTCTGTTCTCTGTTGTAGTTCCTGGGCAGCCGGGGAAGTTCCAGGTGGGTAAAGTGACCGACACCAGTGTGGAGCTGACCTGGGAACCCGCGTACTCCAAAGAGCCCGTGAAAGCCTACGAACTCATCTACAAATCTCCAGAGCTCGGCGTTCAGGTGAGGGTCGGGACATTTCGGGGGCCAATGATGTGTTTTCAAAGGCATCGTGTTGAAAGCGTCTCTCTATCAAACAGGAGAAGAGGAACTTTGAGCCCAGGACGGCGTATGTGGTGGAGGGTCTGCGCGCCAACACCGATTACACCTTCTCTCTGGCGGCCGTGTCCAACAAAGGCATCGGAGCCTTCACCAACGAGATCAACCAGCGCACAGCGCAAGCAAGTATGTGTGAGCCCTCAGTCCACAGTCTTTCACTGGGGAACCGGACTGATCCACTCATGTTCCCCGTCAGACCTGGGACTCCAGAACCGTGTTTTCCTATAGGCTGTGGGAGCAGAGGATGAACCCCTGATTGGATGTTTAATCTGTGGTTTGCACTTTCAGAGAGGAACAAACGAGTAGCGTCACACACACTATGAGCTGTGGGGGAGTTCAACAACGCGCCGTTCATTTCCACACGCTTTATTCAAATCAGAGAACGGCGAGCACTTTACCGGTGGCTCCTCTCGTGATCAGAAGCAAATGTTCTCAAACAGAAAAGCACCAGGGGCCGGATTCACAAAACATTCTTAAGAATACAATTATTCTTAAAGGGTTAGTTCACCCAAAAATGTAAATTGTGTCATTAATGACTGAGCCTCATGTGGTTGGACACCCGTCAGACCTCCGTTCATCTTCAGACACAAATGAAGATATTTTAGTGTAAAGCTGATGCTGAGAAAGGCTTCAGATAGGCCTCCATTGACATTCAGTACATTTACACTCACAAGACCCATAAAAGGCACTAAAAACGTCGTTACAAAGTCCATCTCACCACAGTGACTCTACAATCATTTTACGAAGCGACGACAATAGTTTTTGTGCGCAAAAAAATCTAAATAACGACTTTATCCAACCTCTTCTTGTCTTCCGTGTGTGTCTCCACGACGCATGCGTGAGAATGACGCATTTGATGATGAAAGTGACTAGATTTTTTGTTTTTATTGGTCAAACTTTTTTCTCCTGCATCTCTTCTCCATTATCCAGAGCTGCGCCCTCTAGTGTTCATGAGGGAATCTGCATCTTTACCTCATCACCGCATCTTTACCTACATTAGGGTATGAAGAGGTCTTTACCGTTGCACAAAAATATAACTTTTTTGTTTAAAAACAAAACAAAAACAAAATCAAGCCCAGCCCAGCTGAGAAAAAGTAACGCAAAAGTAACGTAACGCATTACTTTTCTTAAAAAGTAACTAAGTAACTCAATTAGTTACTTTTTAAGGGAGTAACGCAATATTGTAATGCATTACTTTTCAAAGTAACTTTCCCCAACACTGATTATGATGATATCTCCGGTAATCTGCACACTTATGATGATATCTCCGGTAATCTGCACACTTATGATGATATCTCCGGTAATCTGCACACTTATGATGATATCTCCGGTAATCTACACACTTATGATGATATCTCCGGTAATCTGCACACTTATGATGATATCTCCGGTAATCTGCACACTTATGATGATATCTCCGGTAATCTGCATACTTATGATGATATCTCCGGTAATCTACAGGAAGCGCAAAATGACGAGCTTTGAGGTGTTTTTCATTCAGCGAGTCTTCAGTAAGACCTTTCAATAAAATAACACCTTTTATTTTCTTCTTAAGTAAAAAAATTAAGATGTTCTTAAGAAAATATTTGAGAACTTTTTCAAGAATTGCTCTTACGAACTTCTTAGAATTGATCTTAAGAATGTTCTTCACTTCTTTCTTCAGAAGATTTCGTGAATGCGGCCGCTGGTGTTTATGAATCTATGATTTACAGTCACGAGTGTTTGCGCTGGACAGAATGACGTTTGAGACACACCACCGGTTGAATTCCTCCCCAGTTCTGTTATTCATCCTTCCCTCCCTCTCTCCATCCATCCATCCGTCCATCTCTGCCATTGAGCAATGCATTGGTGAGTGTGTGTGTGTGTGTGTGTGTGTGTGTGTGTGTGTGTGTGTGTGTGTGTGTGTGTGTGTGTGTGTGTGTGTGTGTGTGTGTGTGTGTGTCCACTAGTATTTCCAGGAGGTTATTGTAAATCAGGCCACGCCACCACCAGACTGGACTGGACTGGACTGTGTTTCTGATTTCTGCCCTTTCTTCTCTTCCTCCTCTCTGTGGAGTGATAGAACGGTTGTGTGTGTTGATGATGATGTCCTCAGGTCTGCTGGTGTTTTCCAGGATGGCTAACGGTAAGTGAGGATGAGAGTCGTCTCATTGCTCCACTAACTCTTCTTGATCTGTGGAAGGAGCTCTGGATGAACGGTACGAGCCGCTTCCTCCAACATCAGCGGTACAGCTTTTGAGTTCATTTCTACATGTCATATTCTATAAAGCTAATTAAATTATTCCGTGTCAGTTTAATTACTGTGAGTCGTGTGTGAGACGAGAGGCCGGCCGCTGGGTCGCCGGAACCCAGAACTCTATCGCTTTGATTGATTTTGAGAACGTCTCGGATCCCTCAGTGTTTTAATAACTCTCTCGTTCAGCTGGAGAGGTTTCAGTCAATTACACCGGCGGAGACCAGAGCGCCGCATTAATGACAGATAATACCCACAATTCCACACGCTCATATACAACTGAGACTTCAGCAGGACAATGCTCAAGGCGACTGTGCGTGTGTGTGTGTGAGTGTGTGTGTGTGTGAGTGTGAGTGTGTGAGTGTGTGAGTGTGAGTGTGTGTGTGTGTGTGTGTGTGTGTGTGTGTGTGTGTGTGTGTGTGTGTGTGTGTGTGTGTGTGTGTGTGTGTGTGTGTGTGTGTGTGTGTGTGTGTGTGTGTGTGTGTGTGTGTGAGAGAGTGTGTGTGGACTGGTAATACCCACGTTATGGGGACAAAATGTCCCCACAAAGATGGCAATATCCGAAATCCTCGTCCTTGTGGAGACATTTTTAGGTACCCATGAGGAAAACATCTTATAAATCAGACTAAGTGATGTTTTTTTGAAAATGTAAAAATGCAGAATGTCTCCTGTGAGGGTTAGGTTTAGGGGCAGTGTGAGTGTGTGTGTGTGTGTGTGTGTGTGTGTGTGTGTGTGTGTGTGTGTGTGTGTGTGTGTGTGTGTGTGTGTGTGTGTGTGTGTGTGTGTGTGTGTGTGTGTGTGTGTGTGTGTGTGTGTGTGTGTGTGTGTGTGTGTGTGTGTGTGTGTGTGTGTGTGTGTGTGTGTGTGTGTGTGTGTGTGTGTGTGTGTGAGTGTGTGGGCATGTTTTTGTGAAATATCAGGACACAAATGTGTATAATGACATGGGTATTACAAAAAGAGGGTGAAATATGAGGACGTTCCTCATGTCCTCACTTTTCAAAATGCTTATAAATCACACAGAACAAGTTTTTTTTCACAGAAAGTGAACTGCACAGTCTCCTGTGAGGGCTAGGTTTAGGGGCAGTGTGTGTGTGTGTGTGTGTGTGTGTGTGTGTGTGTGTGTGTGTGTGTGTGTGTGTGTGTGTGTGTGATGGGTAGGTTTAGGGGCAGTGTAAGGGGATAGAAAATACGGTTTGTACATTATAAAAACCATTACGCCTATGGAATGTCCTCACATTTCACAAAAAAAAACGTGTGTGTGTGTGTGTGTGTGTGTGTGTGTGTGTGTGTGTGTGTGTGTGTGTGTGTGTGTGTGTGTGTGTGTGTGTGTGTGTGTGTGTGTGTGTGTGTGTGTGTGTGTGTGTGTGTGTGATGGTCAGAAGGTCCGTTCACAGGAGCAGGTTTGTATCAGCTTCTCTTCAGGCGCTGTTTTTAAACTGATCTCTTATTGTTTGGTTCTCATCAGATTTTCATCCAGTCGTTAAATCTCCTCGTGTTCAGTGGTTTATCTTTTCTTTGCTCTGTGGTGTTGGAGGGTTATTGAAACCGAACTGTGACTGTCGTCAAGCAGATTTACATTTATTCATCCAGCAGATGCTCCTGATGAGGAACATCACAGCAGCGGCGGTGTCAGATGCACATGATCACATTGACGCTCGGCGTTTATAACAGTTTGTTTCTCCTGCACACACACACACACACACACACACACACACACACACACACACACACACACACACACACATGCAGAACCTCGTCAGATTTCTAATTGAAGCTCATCTGTCTGGTATGTGCTCAGAAACTCCTCAATAACCCTGATGGGCTCCGTCTGTCTCCATCTGGTCAGGAGTTCTGATCCTGGGCCGATGCGTCACTCATCCATCACGCGCGTTTCCACGGCAACAGCGCAGCTCTCCGTTACACACTCGCGGTGCTTTAATGAGTGTGTCTGTTCTGGTCAATATGCTGATCTGTGAGCGGTTCTGACAGACAGACGGTTTACTCCTCCATCACTGCATCACAAACACATCCTTCATTTCATCTGGCCTCTTTTTTCCTTTGTTTGCATCATTTATCTTTTAAGTTGAATGCCTCATCATTTGCTTTATTGATCTGTTTTTATCTACGCTATTTCTGTAGCCTCATCCTCTGGCGTTTGTCTTTCTGTTGTATTGATTTATTTTTGCCTTATTTCTGTTGCTTTCTCCACCTCCGCGTTCCTCAATTATCTTTCCTTTCTGTGTTTTATTTTCGACTGTTTTCCGCGGTCCTCCTCCTCCGCTCCTCCTGCCAGAGCCCACGTCTCCTCCGGGTCAGGTCCGCTGCTCCGCGGCCGGCTCGTCCTCGCTGTCGGTGAGCTGGGCTCCGGCGCCGGAGGAGCGGCAGAACGCGGCGCTGCTCGGGTACGAGGTGCGCTATCAGGGCAGCGGCGACGCCTCGGTGCGGACGCTGCGTCTGGAGCCGGCCGCGGGACAGGCGCTCCTCACGGGCCTGCGGCGCTGGAGCTCGTACCGCCTCACGGTGGCGGCGCGGACGGCCCAGGGGACCGGACCCGAGAGCCGAGCTGTGGAATGCAGAACTGATGAAGACGGTAAAGCCCCACCTCAAGTCTGTAGCGCTTCCACAGCAGTAATCAGGAGAATAACAGAAGCACTGAAGAACATCATCATATACGAGCAGTGTTGGGGAAACGCATTACAAGTAACTTGAGTTGCGTAATAATATTACTTTTTCCAAGTAACTAGTAAAGTAACGCATTACTTTTCAAATTAATTAACGTTACTTTTTCACATTAATTTGACTGACAGCTCTCCTGTCCTCATGTTGAGAGTTAGTGCAGAGGTGTGTGTGTGTGTGTGTGTGTGTGTGTGTGTGTGTGTGTGTGTGTGTGTGTGTGTGTGTGAACATGAGGGTTATTGTAGTTCTAGACTAAATGTGAGCATTTATTTATCTCACTTGCACAATAAAGATTCTGTCCTCCTCAAAATGAATAAAATCAGTCAGATGCTAAATCAGAGAACTAGCAAACCTCCAATAATTAAATGTTAAATAAAACAACTATTTTATGCATAATCTACCTTTATATTTAATTGACCAATGTCTTGCTGCTGACCTTTGATGATGAAAATGACTAGATTTTTTGTTTTTATTGGTCAAACTTTATTCTCCTGCATCTCTTCTCCATTATCCAGAGCTGCGCCCTCTAGTGTTCATGAGGGAATCTGCATCTTTACCTCAGTCTGGGGATTATTATTTATATTTTGGTATGAAAAGGTCTTTACCTTTGCATAAAAATTTAACTTTTTTGTTATAAAAAAACAAAAAAACAATAACAAGCCCAGCCCAGGTGAGAAAAAGTAATGCAAAAGTAACGTAACATTACTTTTCTTAAAAAGTAACTCTTTTAGTTACTTTTTAGATTAGATTAGATTAGATTAGATTAGATTCAACTTTATTGTCATTACACAAGTACAAGTACAAGGCAACGAAATGCAGTTTAGGTCTAACCAGAAGTGCAATAGCAGCAAGTGCAGGATATACAACGTTTGCATAAGTGCAGGACATGGATATGTACTGAATATATATAAATATATCTATAAATAGAAAGATGGTTATTACTAAAAACAGAATTTACAGGTGGATATGTACTATGAATATAATATAATAAACAATGGCTATTACTATAAACAGAATTTTACAGATAGAGGTATACAATGATATGTTAGGCTAAAATGAGGAATATGGCAGTGGATTAAGGTAGTGCAATAAATTATGGACAGAAGCTATCCGAAAAAAGTGTAAAAGTGCAGTGGAAAGTGATTGCATATTACAGTTAGAAGTACGGTGCAAAATACAAATGTAAACAGTTGGTACTGTAAATAACAGTCGGCAGTGCAAATGAGCATAATCCAGTTAAGGTATGGTAGTGCAAAATGCATAAGTAAACAGTTGTGACTGTTTTAAGGGAGTAACGCAATATTGTAATGCATTACTTTTCGAAGTAACTTTCCCCAACACTGTATATGAGACCGCACCAGTGTGTGTGTTGGATGAGTGTGTGTGTGTTTGTGTGTTGTTCAGTGCCCGGAGCTCCGCCCCGTCAGGTCGACGTCAAGCCGATCAACAGCACCGCCGTTAAAGTATTGTGGCGTTCTGTGCTGCCGGAGCAACGGAACGGGCAGATCCGCGGGTACCAGGTTCACTATGCCCGAGTGGAGAACGGGGAGTCACAAGGCCTGCCGCGCATCAGAGACATGATGCTGGACGATGCCCAGGTGAGGTCACGACCCCGACTGATTTGCATAATCGAGTCTTATCCAGCTTATTTTGCATCGTGGAAGAAAGCGGTTCCCTTTCGAATGGGAACGAGACCCTGCGTCCCCTAGAGCAGAGGGTTTTAAAGAGCGATCCTCTCTCTTTTTGTTGTTGTCATGACCCATACATAGCCCTACAACCATTTACATTCAAACAAGTCAAGCCAAGCAGAAGAATCCCTGTGGACCATGTGACTGTATTCTCCATTAAAGCAGATGGTGCAAATATTCAGCTTATCCACACAAACGCTTCTGATCTGTGACGCATTCGCAACGCAAAGTTGATTCTGCACTAATTTGATCGATATATATGGGACGCTAGTTAGGTTAACCCTCGTGCACTGGTGGATTTCTGGTTACACTGGTCAGGGTCAAATTGACCCTAATTGGATTCAATACAATTCCCCAAAAATCACACTATGAAAAAACACAAACAATCAGGTACAAACAATTCACTTTTAATATCAATACTTTTAACACATTACAAAGAATAAATATCTGAATTTACGATTTAACCACTATTTTTAAGATTGGCCCTTGCCTTTATACATTTAGAACAATAATATCTTAGTCTAAACCTAAAGTAATCTTGACCAACTATATAGCATTTTAAAGCTTTCAGACTCTAATTTTCATATTTTGGTGCATTTCAGCTCTCACTGAATGCACAAATTGTAGGCAACTACTGAGCTGTGTAACTAACATTTGATCCACTGACGAGGCAAGTTGCTGAACCCACGTGCAGTTTATTATAACTTAAAACTTAACATAAATCAAAACAAAGACTTGGCAAAACAAAGACTTGACTTGACTGGACTGGACTTGACTTGACTTGACTTGACTTGACTTGACTGGACTTGACTGGACTTGACTTGACTTGACTGGACTGGACTGGACTGGACTGGACTTGACAGGACTTGACTTGACTTGACTTGACTGGACTTGACTGGACTGGACTGGACTGGACTTGACTGGACTTGACTTGACTTGACTTGACTGGACTTGACTGGACTTGACTGGACTGGACTTGACTGGACTTGACTTGACTTGACTTGACTTGACTTGACAGGACTTGACTTGACTGGACTGGACTGGACTGGACTTGACTTGACTTGACTTGACTTGACTGGACTGGACTGGACTGGACTTGACTTGACTTGACTGGACTTGACTGGACTTGACTGGACTGGACTTGACTGGACTTGACTGGACTTGACTTGACTTGACTTGACTTGACTTGACTTGACAGGACTTGACTTGACTTGACTGGACTGGACTGGACTGGACTGGACTTGACTTGACTTGACTTGACTTGACTTGACTTGACTTGACTTGACTGGACTGGACTGGACTGGACTGGACTGGACTGGACTTGACTTGACTTGACTTGACTTGACTGGACTTGACTGGACTTGACTGGACTTGACTGGACTTGACTTGACTTGACTTGACTTGACAGGACTTGACTTGACTTGACTTGACTTGACTGGACTGGACTGGACTTGACTTGACTTGACTTGACTTGACTTGACAGGACTTGACTTGACTTGACTTGACTTGACTTGACAGGACTTGACTTGACTTGACTTGACTTGACTTGACTTGACTTGACTTGACTGGACTTGACTTGACTTGACAGGACTTGACTTGACTGGACTGGACTGGACTTGACTTGACTTGACTTGACTTGACTGGACTTGACTTGACTTGACTGGACTTGACTTGACAGGACTTGACTTGACTTGACTTGACTGGACTTGACTTGACTTGACTGGACTTGACTTGACTTGACAGGACTGGACTGGACTGGACTGGACTGGACTGGACTGGACTTGACTGGACTGGACTGGACTGGACTGGGCTTGACTTGACATGACTTGACTTGACTTGACAGGACTTGACTTGACTTGACTTGACTTGACTTGACTTGACTGGACTTGACTGGACTTGACTGGACTTGACTTGACAGGACTTGACTTGACTGGACTTGACTGGACTGGACTGGACTTGACTGGACTGGACTGGACTGGACTTGACTTGACTGGACTGGACTGGACTGGACTTGACTGGACTGGACTTGACTGGACTTGACTTGACAGGACTTGACTTGACTTGACTTGACTTGACTTGACTGGACTGGACTTGACTTGACTTGACAGGACAGGACAGGACTTGACTTGACAGGACAGGACTTGACTTGACAGGACTTGACTTGACTTGACTTGACTTGACTTACACTCACCAACACAGCAGGTTACACATTCAATAACAGACAAAGACACATGGCAAACATGAGGGCTTAAATACACACAGACTAATGACAAGACAAGTGACACCTGTGAACAGTGATTAAACAATGAACCAATGACATGACACAACACAAGATCACATGAGGGCATGGGAATCACATGACAAGACCAGGAAACAAGACAGTGAACATGACACACTCAAACATAACCGTGAACATGATGAACTAAAAACATGAACAATGAACATGAACCGTCACCAAAACAGCCTGTGACAGTAACTTTATATATGTTAGTGTGACCCTTCCTGTTTGACCCGCTTGCTCCAAGCTGGACTCGAACCCGGGTCCGCCGGTGTGAAAGCTGGACGCTCTAACAAGGAGGCTAAAGGCTGCGACCTCTAGCGTCAGTCGCTAGAGCATCTCTTGAGATCAGAGGAGTGAGGTGACTACTAGCTGGCCTCTGTTACTTTAGGTTGATTATTTTATGTTGAGATGTTGGAATATGTTTGTGTGTATAAGAGTAGGGTATCGTTCAAAATTGCAAAGTGTTTACTTACATTGTGCTATTGTAAAATAAAGAAAACAAGATGTGTTTTCTGTCGTCTGGTTGAGCTTGTTTGAGGAGCGCCGCGCTTCACGATAATGAACAGAACTCAGCAGCTGTCACAGTTTTTATCTTTCTTTTTGTTATTCTGTTAATTATTTGAGTCACATATATTTCACATATTTATCCGTTCTGCGGATGAGACGTTAAACCGAGGTCCTGACTCTCTGTGGTCATTAAAAACCCCAGGATGTCCTTCGATAAAGAGTAGGGGTGTAACCCCGGCATCATGGCCTAATTTGCCCATTGGCCCCTCTCCATCATGGTCTCCTAATCATCCCCATATACTATTGGCTTCATCGCTCTGTCTCCTCTCCACCATCAGCTGGTGTGTGTGTGGTGGGCGTTCTGGAGCAATATATCTGCCGTTGCATCATCTTCAGGTGTTGCTGCACATCAGTGGTGGTTGAGGAGATTCCCCCCTTCAATTTAAAGCGCTTTGAGTGCCTAGAAAAGTGATATATAAATGTAACAAATTAATTAATTATAATTATTCCTTTTATATAGGCCTATAGACTGATTTTCTGAAAACAAATTTTGTTATTTAAAATTTTTACTGTAACTCCATTTTCCTTAAATCATCCTCTTGACCCACCCGAGGGTTTGAAAACCCCTGCCCTAAAGGACACTTTGGGGAATGCCTCTGGCCTGACCAGTGTCTGAAGCATGTGTGAAAACACGGCGACAGCTTATGACGTACTTCTGGTGCGACTGGGAATATAAGAAGTCACCTGTAGAACACCTCATCCACTTCTTTGTCTTCAGGATCCGTTTGTTTACACGTGTGTGAAAGCGAATATGATGACGAAACACTCCGCCAAGCGTGTGCGGACCATGATTACATGGTCCGCCAACCATGATTACATGCCTAACCTGGGACGTTTTCTGTGAATATACAAGACAGTGTAGCAGAATAACGGACTTTTTAGAAATGTTATGTTAAAAATAAGATGTATAGATTATATTTGCTGTGGTTTTGTAGTTTTTGGTCTTCATTCATTCAGGTTTAATTGTTCATTTCATATTCTGTTTCACTCACTGGTTGTGGATGCATCAGCCTTTCATGAAACTTGAGTTTCAGGCTTTGGATCATCATGATATTGCCTAAAACGAAGTATGTCAGTATTGTGAGCGCACAGAATCAGACTGATCTGAATGAACAAACTCACTGCCTGTTCATTCTCTTCTTTCACTAAATGAATCTCACCCTCCTCTTCTCCTCCTACGCTCCGCCTGGCACCACTGATTCTCTCACATGTCTGTGCGTGTCGTCCTGCCGTTAGAGGGACGTGGATGAGACGGCACAATATGTGAGTATGGGCTTCAGCTTCACCTTTAGAGCAGCTTATGGAAGCACAGCTGAGACAGAAACATTTCAAAGTCCATCAGAGCCACTGGATCTGAACCTCTGAGTGTGTGTGTGAGTGTGAGCCTCTCTAGTGGAGAGCTCTTGCATAGGGCCATTTGAATGCAGATCATGATCTGAGAAGTTTATTAGAGCAATAAATGCTATTGGAGAGTATGAAAGGAAGCGATAAATGCATGAATGAATGTAATCAGAGCAAGTGTCAGGTCTGAGATCATTGGTTAATGTTGTGTTGACATCATGTTTGCGTTGAAGCCTATGGCACTGAATGCCTGGTGTGTTTAGGAGCTGATGATTGAGGATCTGCAGCCTGAGACGCTGTACTCCATCAGTGTGGCGGCCTACACCACCAAAGGTGATGGAGCTCAAAGCGTCGCTCATCTGGTGCAGACTCCAGTCGCATGTGAGTCGCCCTGGTGTATGTGTGTGTGTGTGTGTGTGTGTGTAGTTATGGTAACAATCAGAAGACAGCACTGGATTGAGTCAGTAGGTGCGTTTACATGGAGAACTGTAATCGGTTTAAAAGTCCAGTCTGAATGAAAATGCTCCATATAAACACCTCAATCGGAATAAAAATGGCCAAACCGAATGAAATTGTAATGGGTTTGAGAGGGATGGGATAAACCTTTTCATGAACCGATCAAACGACAAATTCCACCATGTAAACGACCTGATCCGATTACTGTGAGTGTACGACCTTTTGTGACGTGATATACAGCTCAACTGAAGAGTGTGTGCCGCGCTCACACCAGCCTAATGTTGACAAGAGAGGAAAGTTCATTTTTCTGTTATGAACATGATGTTGGAATAATGACAAACATAGCCTGGCTACACCATCTCATCTGGACAGCGTTTGTCCTATAGGCTTCAACTGAGCCTGCCAGAAAAATGTATTGTTTTGATTCTTACACTTTACAACAAATAATGAATAGCTTTTATAACACTGTATAAGTCCTGGTGGCCGTTGAGAGTTGCCATGGCAACGGGGAACATTCAAGCTGCTGGAGAGGACGTGTCGACATTTAGTTTCTCGTAAGTTAGATATTAAAAAAAAGTTAAACAACTGCTTCAAGTTGGTAACATTACCCACAGTCTACTTTAATTACTTTTGTTAATATTTATACCTTTGTGATTATGGTATCTTTCCTTAATCATCTGAAATATCTATGCGTTTAGTACTAGTATGCTGAGCACGTCTTGAATGCTTTCATGCATGTTTCACCGTATGTTTTTATTAATAATTTGGGTGCATTATAGTTAATTTTGTGTTTTTCAAAATATATGAATTGAATTAATTTTGATTCCGGATTCATAATTCACAGCGGTTGAAATAGCCATTGTATAGGACATACATTAGTTTAAACTACTGCATGTCTGCCCACAGAAAAATAAATAAATATAAAAATTACCAACACACAACTATTGATCCACGATACTAACGTTACGAATCTGATGCGGCAGACAAACTGTGTGCGCAAGTCACAAAATGATTCAGACTGAAAGTTAGCACATGTGAACACCAGATTACCACCATTTTAGACAACGCCTCATGTAAACAGTCCAGCGAATCTTTTAATCGGAAAAGTGCGCATGTAAAGTGGCTAGTGTGACTAACTGTGAGTTTGTCTCCTCTAGTACCGGCTCGTCCCGCTCTCTCCGTCCAGCTGGTTAACGAAACGTCTGCGGCTGTGATCTGGACCACCCAACAATCCTCCAACCCTCTGCTCGAGATCCTGGGCTTCCGTCTGACCTACGGCCTTAAAAACGACTCCGGCTCTTTCTCTGTGGACGTCAGACCTGAGGAGCGTCAGCGCAACGTGAGCGACCTGCGTCCGGGAGGCGTTTACTCATTCCTCCTGGCCGCTAGAGGGCGCTCTGGGTACGGCGAGGAGGCTGAAGAGGAGCTTTCTGTGCCTGAGTTTCCTCCCAGAGGTTTCCCGCAGCTGTCCGAGCGGGTCAATGCCACCTGCTGCTCGCTGCAGTTCAGCTGGCTTCCTCCGAGCGGCGTTTATACGGGATACTCGCTCGCGTACGAGGAAGCGGGTGGTGGCGTTGAACCGCGGACGCTGGCGGTGCCGGCGGATGCATCCAGCTACACCATCCACGGGCTGAACCCCGACCAGGCGTACGCTGTGAGAATGTGGGCTCACAACGGCGCGGGGTCAGGCCCGTTTAGCCCACAGGTGCTGTACCGCACCACAGCCTTCGACACAGGTACGGCTGGTCAGCGAAACCCCGCCCGCAACTAACCCCACCCACCCCTTCACCAGTGGGCGGAGCACAGGTAACACTCGGCCAGTCGTTGGGGAGATTCAAGGTAAGTGACAGGTGTCAGTCACAGTCCATTCGGAGGACGAGCTCTCAAGTTCATAGTAAGACTGGACACTTGTTCTTTCACTGCCCTCCTACATTTCCCAACACTTCCCAGTCCAGTTTGTGTGGTGTGGCACAAATTAAATAAATGTTTGTGTGTGTGTAATTGAGTCTCACCTCGACTTCCTTCCAAATCACCTTCATTAGCAGCGAGTGAATCTGGGCCGGCTCTCTCTGGAACTGTCCATCCGCCATACGCTCACCTTCTACATCCCCCACAATTCCCTGCACACGCGGTGAACTCGCACATTTGCTCCCTCACGGCCCAGCTCACCTGGTCATATGTGTGTGTGGAAGTTCTTTGATCACGCCAGTCTCACGTGTTGTTCACTGTGTGTGTTTTTGGACAGACGTGCCGAGGAATTTCTCAGTGAATCTGGCGACTAAGACGAGTGTGTTGCTGACGTGGGAGTTTCCGGAGAGCAGCGCCCCCTATCGCTTCACTGTGAGTTGCTTTAGTCCATGTCTAAGTCTTTTGAGCAGAACCTTCAGATCCGTGCTAAGCTGCGTTCACATTTACCATCGTTCTACAGATGTTCCTGAGCGAAATCCGTCATTTTGATAGGAATCTACATGATTGGGAATCTTGTGTGAGGGAAGAAAAAATAATGTAGAGACCAAGCGCCAACCAGTGTTTGGGGAAACGCATTACAAGTAACTTGAGTTGTGTAATAATATTACTTTTCCAAGTAACTAGTAAAGTAACGCATTACTTTTCAAATTTACAACAAAATATCTGAGTTACTTTTTCACATTAGTTTGACTGACAGCTCTCCTGCCCTCATGTTGAGTTAGTGCAGAGGTGTGTGTGTGTGTGTGTGTGTGTGTGTGTGTGTGTGTGTGTGTGTGTGTGTGTGTGTGTGTGTGTGTGTGTGTGTGTGTGTGTGTGTGTGTGTGTGTGTGTGTGTGTGTGTGTGTGTGTGTGTGTGTGTGTGTGTGTGTGTGTGTGTGTGTGTGTGTGTGTGTGTGTGTGTGTGTGTGTGAACATGATGGTTATTGTAGTTCTAGACTAAATGTGAGCATTTATTTATCTCACTTGCACAATAAAGATTCTGTCCTCCTCAAAATGAATAAAATCAGTCAGATGCTAAATCAGAGTACAATGCAAACCTCCAATAATTAAATGTTAAATAAAACAACTATTTCATGCATAATCTTCCTTTATATTTAATTGACCAATGTCTTGCTGCTGACCTTTACAACACACGCCTCGCGAGCAGCGGGACTTTTATTATGCCACAGTCGCCACTTCCGCTCCTCCGCTCATGAGTGTGTGTAACGCAGCTCTGTTGATCATATTACACACATCTGAGTGTGTTGATGATGGGATGGCGTTACTCTGTGCGTTCTCTCGCCACTGCTATGACACTTGTTCACACTGCAGTGAGAGGAAAGCGCTTCTGCTGAATAAAACCACAAACTAACGCGGATATGATGTCATCGACAGACCACGCCCTCACACGTCCCGGTACCTCGGGTAAAATAGCATTTTCATACTTCGTATCAGATGCTCGCCAGCCACCAGGGTTGCGAGGTTTTCACAACAAAACCCACACAATTGCTATTCAAAACTAGCCCAAAAGCGTTTCAGGGCTTAGTAAACAAATAGTAAAAAAATCAAGTAAACTTTCGGCCTCCGCCTTCTGTGGAAAAGTGTTGAATGTTGAAAGTGAAACTCCAGATGTGTTCGCAACGTCATGACGAGCGGACCTGAGCGTTAGTCTATTGATCGGCAGGGGAACTTTCAACACTTTCTCCATAAATTGAACAGGGAAGGCGGAGGCCAAAAGTCTGGAGGTCGTGCGGCGCGATAGACGCGTTTAGCGTGGAGCGGTGGGTCCAGTTTGTGCGAATGACGCGAATTGAGCGTCTTGCGAATGCACATAAACTGACATTTATCAAAAAGAGACTGTTGTGTTTTATGTCATATTTAATTTTATTAAAGTGATAATCATATATATGCACACTTACTGTCTGAACCACATATTAATGTGTTAAAAAAATTTTTTTAAATGCAAATGAAAAGAGGCATGGTTGTGTTTTATAAACACAGCTAAAAGCTCATCCAGCCGCAGCTCCTGGAGCGTCTTGAACGCACGTCTATTTCGCTTCAAATGCTCGATTTATACGCGTGTCTAATTCGCTGTAGACACGCGGTTGGATTAAAAATGTTCAAGCGTCCAACTAGATGCGAATTTGACGCTCTAATCGCGTTTGGTGTGAACGCAGCATAAGTTCTGGTCACTTTGAGTGACAGGTGGATTGTCGTTTGTCTGCTGTCTGTTAGTCATCACGTCACCTCAGCTCCGCCCATGTCCCGCCTCTTTGCCCATTTTTGGTTATCCGGGAGTGATGGCGACGGCCGGCTCCGCCCACTTCAGAAACCTCCGGGTGACATCACGGACACTACGTCCATAGTTTTAGTCTATGGTAGAGACTTGGTTTGATGCACCAGTTGTTGATTGGATGTTGAGATGTGGGCGTGGCAGAGGTGTGTCTAAATATGATTGTGTAGTGGATTGGGAGAAAGGGGCGGGGTTTAAGCGCAGTAAATGATTGGAGTAGACCTGCACGTGTCACCAGATACACTAGTTTTCACTGGAAGAGCCAGTTATGATGATTAATTAAACATTAGGAGGTCAAAAACACAACATAAACAATAGAGTAATACACTGCAATAAACACATTTACTGAGAAGAGAAATGACTGAAGAGACTGAAGTGAGTTTAAGATTAAAACAAGAACAAATATCTGCCAAAGGAAAAAAAGATTCATTTTCATCAATCTTCAGTAAGTGTGTGTTGATGTATGAATGTTTAGATGCTTGTTCTGTTAAATGAGACACTTAGGAAGAGTTTATTGCTGTGGTTCAGTTCAAAGTCCATGTGAGAACCAGCCCAAAGACAGCAGGATGTGTTGAGATGGCCTAAACCTGAATCTGTGTCGGGGGCAGTAAATTTACTTTTGAGATATGAACTAAGGATTTTGAGCAAGAGACTGGCTTTTGCAGGTAATCCATGGTGTTTTGCTATTTGTACGAATTGTTTTGAGAAATGCACTTACTGTTTTGCAAATGTCGAGGATGATTCGAGAAATATACCAAAGCGACTGAGAAAAACTGTAATAAGTTTTGGGCGTGTTGAGTGAGAATCAACTGCCGTTTTCGAGTCAGTTTGGGTAGCGCGTAAACCAACGGTCGCTCTCGTCCTCAGGTGGAGTACAACCGGCAGAAGATGGAGGTGGACGCTCGTCTGAGGAAGGCGGTGATCCCCAACCTGCAGCCGGACACCAGTTACGACTTCAAGATCACCAGCCCCGAGGGGAACATGGGCGGCCTCAGACACCGCATCCACGCCAAGACCTCGCCGCCCATCCTCATCCGCCGGCCCGAGGTGGACCACACCCGCGAGGCTGAGGCCACGGTCACCATCATCCTACCCTCGCTGGACACCCGGAGCAACGTGAGGTGCGTCCAGAACACGCATGAGTCACGCATGAGTCACGCATGAGTCACGAGTCACGCACGAGTCATGCACGAGTCATGCACGAGTCACGCACGAGTCACGCATGAGTCACGCATGAGTCACGCATGAGTCACGCATGAGTCACGAGTCACGCATGAGTCACGCATGAGTCACGCATGAGTCACACATGAGTCACGAGTCACGCACGAGTCACGCACGAGTCATGCACGAGTCACGCATGAGTCACGCATGAGTCACGCATGAGTCACGAGTCACGCATGAGTCACACATGAGTCACGAGTCACGCACGAGTCACGCACGAGTCACGCACGAGTCACGCATGAGTCACGCATGAGTCACGCATGAGTCACGAGTCACGCATGAGTCACGCATGAGTCACGAGTCACGCATAAGTCACGCATGAGTCACGAGTCACGCATGAGTCACGAGTCACGAGTCACGCATGAGTCACGAGTCACGCATGAGTCACACATGAGTCACGAGTCACGCATGAGTCACACATGAGTCACGAGTCACGCATGAGTCACGCATGAGTCACGAGTCACGCATGAGTCACGAGTCACGCATGAGTCACGAGTCACGCATGAGTCAAGAGTCACGCATGAGTCACGAGTCACGCATGAGTCACGAGTCACGCATGAGTCACGCATGAGTCACGAGTCACGCATGAGTCACGCATGAGTCACGAGTCACACATGAGTCACGCATGAGTCACGCATGAGTCACGCATGAGTCACGAGTCACGCATGAGTCACGAGTCACGCATGAGTCACGCATGAGTCACGCATGAGTCACGAATGAGTCACGCATGAGTCACGCATGAGTCACGCATGAGTCACGCATGAGTCACGAGTCACGCATGAGTCACGAGTCACGCATGAGTCACGAGTCACGCATGAGTCACGCATGAGTCACGAATGAGTCACGCATGAGTCACGCATGAGTCACGCATGAGTCACGCATGACCGGGATCATCGGCTGCTGCGCGGTCAATAATTCAGACCATTTGAGTTCCTCACTGCTGAGCTCAGGAAGAAAATCTCTTCAGCTCCCTGTGCAGTGACTGTAGCACACACACTTTCTCTTCATCTGTGAGCTGAGAACCACACACACACATTACACACTAATACCACACATCACTGGATAGTCAATACATTCATCCACTGGTGCTCTTCGTCATTTCTGACCAGAACATTTTCTGTTTTGAAATGTTAAAAATCACAGCTTTATCAGAATGATATGAAACTTGGTGACTTTTCTTGCATTAGGGATGTAAACACATAAAAAAAATTGGGGTCATGATTCGAGCATGCTAATTGGTCGTAAAAAAAGTAGCGTTCATTGTCTTCGGTCATAAATGAGCGACCATAGGAAATGAATGGGAAATCGGCAAAAACACAAAAAATCTCTGAATATTTGTGTGTACAATCTACAAATCGGCCACAACACTGAAAAAAAGTGCACAGCAGTGAAGGAGTGACACTCTAAAACATCAAGAGTGTGATATTGACACATCCACTCACACACACACACACACACACACACACACACACACACACACCTATGAAAAACTGAACCTATGAACCACATTTTGAATTTTTAAAAATCACAGCTTCATCAGAATGATATGAAACTTGGTGGCATTTATGGCATTAGGACTGTAAACACAAAAAAATAGAGGGCATGATTCGAGAAAAAAACTCCCACCTGTGCTCTTCGGTCAAAAATGACCACCATAGGACATGAATGGGAAATCAGCAAAAACACAAATTCACTGAAAAAAATCACTATTTCAAACAAAACAAAAATATCTAAAACTTTATAATAAATAGTCTTTGAGCTTTTTTTATATATATATATATTCAAATCCATCAAAAAAAATCATTAAATGTGTTCAAAAGAGACCAAAGCCTCTCCATTGAGACCTCTAGTGGTTACACACACATGGTTGC
>NC_137102.1:62551251-62553751 GCF_949357685.1 Gobio gobio | reverse complement strand
CACAGGGTCATGAAGGACCAGTGGAGAACCGGCCACAGGGTCATGAAGGACCAGTGGAGAACCGGCCACAGGGTCATGAAGGACCAGTGGAGAACCGGCCACAGAGTCATGGAGGACCAGTGGAGAACCGGCCACAGGGTCATGGAGGACCAGTGGAGAACCGGCCACAGGGTCATGGAGGACCAGTGGAGAACCGGCCACAGGGTCATGAAGGACCAGTGGAGAACCGGCCACAGAGTCATGGAGGACCAGTGGAGAACCGGCCACAATGTCATGAAGGACCAGTGGAGAACCGGCCACAGGGTCATGAAGGACCAGTGGAGAACCGGCCACAGGGTCATGAAGGACCAGTGGAGAACCAGCCACAGGGTCATGAAGGACCAGTGGAGAGTGGAGAACCGGCCACAGGGTCATGAAGGACCAGTGGAGAACCGGCCACAGGGTCATGAAGGACCAGTGGAGAACCGGCCACAGAGTCATGAAGGACCAGTGGAGAACCGGCCACAGGGTCATGGAGGACCAGTGGAGAACCGGCCACAGAGTCATGGAGGACCAGTGGAGAACCGGCCACAATGTCATGAAGGACCAGTGGAGAACCGGCCACAGGGTCATGGAGGACCAGTGGAGAACCGGCCACAGGGTCATGAAGGACCAGTGGAGAACCGGCCACAGGGTCATGAAGGACCAGTGGAGAACCGGCCACAGGGTCATGAAGGACCAGTGGAGAACCGGCCACAGGGTCATGAAGGACCAGTGGAGAACCGGCCACAGGGTCATGAAGGACCAGTGGAGAACCAGCCACAGGGTCATGAAGGACCAGTGGAGAACCGGCCACAGGGTCATGGAGGACCAGTGGAGAACTGGCCACAGAGTCATGAAGGACCAGTGGAGAACCGGCCACAGGGTCATGGAGGACCAGTGGAGAACCGGCCACAGAGTCATGGAGGACCAGTGGAGAACCGGCCACAATGTCATGAAGGACCAGTGGAGAACCGGCCACAGGGTCATGGAGGACCAGTGGAGAACCGGCCACAGGGTCATGAAGGACCAGTGGAGAACCGGCCACAGGGTCATGAAGGACCAGTGGAGAACCGGCCACAGGGTCATGAAGGACCAGTGGAGAACCGGCCACAGGGTCATGAAGGACCAGTGGAGAACCGGCCACAGGATCATGAAGGACCAGTGGAGAACCGGCCACAGGGTCATGAAGGACCAGTGGAGAACCAGCCACAGGGTCATGAAGGACCAGTGGAGAACCGGCCACAGGGTCATGGAGGACCAGTGGAGAACTGGCCACAGAGTCATGAAGGACCAGTGGAGAACCGGCCACAGGGTCATGGAGGACCAGTGGAGAACCGGCCACAGGGTCATGGGCGGCCGAGGCTCATTGATGCCCGTGTGGTTGATCTAACAGACGAGCTAATGGAGCTCAAACTGCTCCAGAAGTTAATGCTGGTTCTGATAGAAAGGGCTCAGAATACACAGAGCATCTCAGTTTGTGGAGTATGGAGCAGTCAGGGTGCCCATGCTGACCCCTGACCCCGCCCAAAGCACCAACAGTGGCCCGTGAGCACCAGAACTGGACCACGGAGCAATGGAAGAAGGCGGCCTGGTCTGAGGAAGCACAAATGCTTCAGGAATGGTTTGAGGAGCACAACAATGAGTTTGAGGCGTTGACTCGGCCTCCAAATTCCCCAGATCTCAATCCAATCGAGCATCTGTGGGATGAGCTGAACAAACAAGTCCGATCCATGGAGGACTTAATGGATCTGCTGCTAACATCTTGGTGCCAGATACCACAGCACACCTTCAGGGGTCTAGAGGAGTCCATCAGAGACGGGTCAGGGGCCAACACAATATTGTTATGCCTGATCGGTGTATATATATATATATATACTTAAAACAAGAACAAAACCTTGGTTCCCTTTGATTTAAGATGATGTCTTTGCCTCCATTGGCTGATATTTGCTCTTGTTTTAAGCTCAAACTCGCTTCAGTCTCTTCTCCAGTAAATGTGTCTGATTTATGAATGTTGAGAGACAGAAACACTGAGGAAGAGCGTACATTACACTCAAACTGGGTCACTGCAAAGGGGGAATGGGTCAGCTTACATACACTCACCTTAAGGATTATTAGGAACACCTGTTCAATTTCTCTTATCTAATCAACCAATCACATGGCAGTGTCTTCAATGCATTTAGGGGTGTGGTCCTGGTCAAGTCAATCTCCTGAACTCCACACTGAATGTCGGAATGGGACAGAAAGGAGATTTAAGCAATTTTTGAGCGTGGCATGGTTGTTGGTGCCAGACGGGCCGGTCTGAGTATTTCACAATCTGCTCAGTTACTGGGATTTTCACACACAACCATTTCTAGGGTTTACAAAGAATGGTGTGAAAAGGGAAAAGCATCCAGTATGCGGCAGTCCTGTGGGAGAAAATGCCTTGTTGATGCTAGAGGTCAGAGGTCATGGGACGACTGATTCAAGCTGATAGAAGAGC
>NC_137102.1:62538751-62546251 GCF_949357685.1 Gobio gobio | reverse complement strand
TAGGGGAGTGGCTACTGTAACAGGCTGAGAGTTAGGGGAGTGGCTAATGTAACAGGCTGAGAGTTTGGGGAGTGGCTACTGTAACAGGCTGAGAGTTAGGGGAGTGGCTACTGTAGCAGGCTGAGAGTTAGGGGAGTGGCTACTGTAACAGGCTGAGAGTTAGGGGAGTGGCTACTGTAACAGCCTGAGAGTTAGGGGAGTGGCTACTGTAGCAGGCTGAGAGTTAGGGGAGTGGCTACTGTAGCAGGCTGAGAGTTTGGGGAGTGGCTACTGTAACAGGCTGAGAGTTTGGGGAGTGGCTACTGTAACAGGCTGAGAGTTAGGGGAGTGGCTACTGTAGCAGGCTGAGATTTAGGGGTGTGGCTACTGTAACAGGCTGAGAGTTTGGGGAGTGGCTACTGTAGCAGGCTGAGAGTTTGGGGAGTGGCTAATGTAACAGGCTGAGAGTTTGGGGAGTGGCTACTGTAGCAGGCTGAGAGTTTGGGGAGTGGCTACTGTAGCAGGCTGAGAGTTTGGGGAGTGGCTACTGTAACAGGCTGAGAGTTTGGGGAGTGGCTACTGTAACAGGCTGAGAGTTAGGGGAGTGGCTACTGTAGCAGGCTGAGATTTAGGGGTGTGGCTACTGTAACAGGCTGAGAGTTTGGGGAGTGGCTACTGTAGCAGGCTGAGAGTTTGGGGAGTGGCTACTGTAACAGGCTGAGAGTTTGGGGAGTGGCTAATGTAACAGGCTGAGAGTTTGGGGAGTGGCTAATGTAACAGGCTGAGAGTTTGGGGAGTGGCTAATGTAACAGGCTGAGAGTTTGGGGAGTGGCTAATGTAACAGGCTGAGAGTTTGGGGAGTGGCTAATGTAACAGGCTGAGAGTTTGGGGAGTGGCTAATGTAACAGGCTGAGAGTTTGGGGAGTGGCTACTGTAACAGGCTGAGAGTTTGGGGAGTGTCTACTGTAGCAGGCTGAGAGTTTGGGGAGTGGCTACTGTAACAGGCTGAGAGTTTGGGGAGTGGCTAATGTAACAGGCTGAGAGTTTGGGGAGTGGCTAATGTAACAGGCTGAGAGTTTGGGGAGTGGCTAATGTAACAGGCTGAGAGTTTGGGGAGTGGCTACTGTAGCAGGCTGAGAGTTTGGGGAGTGGCTACTGTAACAGGCTGAGAGTTTGGGGAGTGGCTAATGTAACAGGCTGAGAGTTTGGGGAGTGGCTACTGTAACAGGCTGAGAGTTTGGGGAGTGGCTAATGTAACAGGCTGAGAGTTTGGGGTGTGGCTACTGTAACAGGCTGAGAGTTTGGGGAGTGGCTACTGTAGCAGGCTGAGAGTTAGGGGTGTGGCTACTGTAACAGGCTGAGAGTTTGGGGAGTGGCTACTGTAACAGGCTGAGAGTTTGGGGTGTGGCTACTGTAACAGGCTCAGAGTTTGGGGAGTGGCTACTGTAACAGGCTGAGAGTTTGGGGAGTGGCTACTGTAACAGGCTGAGAGTTAGGGGAGTGGCTACTGTAGCAGGCTGAGATTTAGGGGTGTGGCTACTGTAACAGGCTGAGAGTTAGGGGTGTGGCTACTGTAGCAGGCTGAGAGTTTGGGGAGTGGCTACTGTAGCAGGCTGAGATTTAGGGGTGTGGCTACTGTAACAGGCTGAGAGTTAGGGGTGTGGCTACTGTAGCAGGCTGAGAGTTTGGGGAGTGGCTACTGTAGCAGGCTGAGATTTAGGGGTGTGGCTACTGTAGCAGGCTGAGATTTAGGGGTGTGGCTACTGTAACAGGCTGAGAGTTAGGGGAGTGGCTACTGTAGCAGGCTGAGATTTAGGGGTGTGGCTACTGTAACAGGCTGAGAGTTAGGGGTGTGGCTACTGTAGCAGGCCGAGAGTTAGGGGTGTGGCTACTGTAGCAGGCTGAGAGTTTGGGGAGTGGCTACTGTAGCAGGCTGAGATTTAGGGGTGTGGCTACTGTAGCAGGCTGAGATTTAGGGGTGTGGCTACTGTAACAGGCTGAGAGTTAGGGGTGTGGCTACTGTAGCAGGCTGAGATTTAGGGGTGTGGCTACTGTAACAGGCTGAGATTTAGGGGTGTGGCTACTGTAACAGGCTGAGAGTTAGGGGTGTGGCTACTGTAACAGGCTGAGATTTAGGGGTGTGGCTACTGTAACAGGCTGAGAGTTAGGCGTGTGGCTACTGTAGCAGGCTGAGATTTAGGGGTGTGGCTACTGTAACAGGCTGAGAGTTAGGGGTGTGGCTACTGTAACAGGCTGAGATTTAGGGGTGTGGCTACTGTAACAGGCTGAGATTTAGGGGTGTGGCTACTGTAACAGGCTGAGAGTTAGGGGTGTGGCTACTGTAGCAGGCTGAGAGTTTGGGGAGTGGCTACTGTAACAGGCTGAGATTTAGGGGTGTGGCTACTGTAACAGGCTGAGAGTTAGGGGTGTGGCTACTGTAACAGGCTGAGATTTAGGGGTGTGGCTACTGTAACAGGCTGAGATTTAGGGGTGTGGCTACTGTAGCAGGCTGAGATTTAGGGGTGTGGCTACTGTAACAGGCTGAGAGTTAGGGGTGTGGCTACTGTAACAGGCTGAGATTTAGGGGTGTGGCTACTGTAACAGGCTGAGAGTTAGGGGTGTGGCTACTGTAGCAGGCTGAGACTTTGGGGAGTGGCTACTGTAGAAGGCTGAGAGTTTGGGGTGTGGCTAATGTAACAGGCTGAGAGTTTGGGGAGTGGCTACTGTAACAGGCTGAGAGTTTGGGGAGTGGCTACTGTAACAGGCTGAGAGTTTGGGGAGTGGCTAATGTAACAGGCTGAGAGTTTGGGGTGTTGCTAATGTAACAGGCTGAGAGTTTGGGGAGTGGCTACTGTAACAGGCTGAGAGTTTGGGGAGTGGCTACTGTAACAGGCTGAGAGTTTGGGGAGTGGCTACTGTAACAGGCTGAGAGTTTGGGGAGTGGCTACTGTAACAGGCTGAGAGTTTGGGGAGTGGCTACTGTAACAGGCTGAGAGTTAGGGGTGTGGCTACTGTAGAAGGCTGAGAGTTTGGGGAGTGGCTACTGTAGCAGGCTGAGAGTTTGGGGAGTGGCTACTGTAGCAGGCTGAGAGTTTGGGGAGTGGCTAATGTAGCAGGCTGAGAGTTAGGGGTGTGGCTACTGTAGAAGGCTGAGAGTTTGGGGAGTGGCTACTGTAGCAGGCTGAGAGTTTGGGGAGTGGCTACTGTAGCAGGCTGAGAGTTTGGGGAGTGGCTAATGTAGCAGGCTGAGAGTTAGGGGTGTGGCTACTGTAGAAGGCTGAGAGTTTGGGGAGTGGCTACTGTAACAGGCTGAGAGTTTGGGGAGTGGCTAATGTAACAGGCTGAGAGTTTGGGGAGTGGCTACTGAAAATATAGAGAGATTTTGATTAAGTTTCTATTTTTAAAAATATATTTTAGTCTCGTCTTTTTCCTCAACAATATCACATGTTGATTTAGTCAGTTAGTGTTTGATGTCAGTGTCGTCTAATCGCCTCGTTAACAAATGAACACTATCGTCAGCCTCTTCACCATCACAGATTGATTCTGTCCCTGAGCATTCTGGGATTGAAGAAGGCAGGAGCTGAAACACGGCCTCTGTAGGCAGCACACGAGCTGTTGTGACACTCTCTAGGTGTTCAGTCATGTGTGATTCACACGCACACACCACAGAGCAACTGGCCTGATGGTTTGTAGGTCATCTCCATGACGACCACTGTGACCTTTGCCCCCGCAGGTATGATGAGTCACCCGCCCATCCCCAGCTCTGAACTGCTCGAACACACGGAGCGCCTGAAGGCCAACGACAACCTGCATCTGTCGCAGGAGTACGAGGTGAGTAACGCAGAGAGACAGGCGAGAGATAGAGTGACCTTCATCACCTGTCTCACTGCGCGGTTCTTCAGCTGGTGTTTTATTCATCATGGCTGTGTGTGAGGAGAGGAAGGTGTTAAGGTGATGCTGTCAGAAGCGCTTGGTGTGAGTCCCTCTGACTGCAAAAGAACAAAACAGACATTTAACCATGGGCGTCGGAAGCTAAAACAATGTGGGTGGGTCCTTGCTAAGCGTATAGTTCGAAAAGACAAAATTACGGAAATCGCCTTATCATTGAGAGCGGCAGTAGTGTAGGGGTAAGATGCACCGCATCTAGTTTTGACGCCAATAGAGCCGCGAATAGATAGACAAACAGACAGACAGATGGACTGAGAGATAGACAGACAGACAGACAGACTGAGAGATAGACAGACAGACAGACAGACAGATAGACGATAGAGAGACAGACAGACAGACGGATAGATAGATAGACGGACTGACAGACAGACGGACGGATAGATAGACAGACAGACGGACGGATAGATAGACAGACAGACAGATGGATAGATAGATAGATGGACTGACAGACAGACAGACGGATAGATAGACAGACAGACGGACGGATAGATAGACAGACGGACAGATAGATAGACAGACGGACAGATAGATAGACAGACAGACAGATGGATAGATAGATAGACGGACTGACAGACAGACAGACAGATAGATAGACAAACAGACAGACAGACGGACGAATAGATAGACAAACAGACAGACAGATGGACTGAGAGATAGACAGACAGACAGACAGACTGAGAGATAGACAGACAGACAGACAGACAGATAGACGATAGAGAGACAGACAGACAGACAGACAGACGGATAGATAGATAGACGGACTGACAGACAGACAGACAGACAGACGGATAGATAGACAGTCAGACAGATGGATAGATAGATAGACGGACTGACAGACAGACGGATAGATAGACAGACAGACGGACGGATAGATAGACAGACAGACGGACAGATAGATAGACAGACGGACAGATAGATAGACAGACAGACAGATGGATAGATAGATAGACGGACTGACAGACAGACAGACGGATAGATAGACAGACAGACGGACGGATAGATAGACAGACAGACAGACGGAAAGATAGATAGATAGATAGATAGATAGATAGATAGATAGATAGATAGATAGATAGATAGATAGATAGATAGATAGATAGATAGATAGATAGATAGATAGATAGATAGATAGATAGATAGATAGATAGATAGACAGACTGACAGACAGACGGATATATAGACAGACAGACGGATAGATAGACAGACAGACAGACGGATAGATAGATATACGGATTGACAGACAGAGGGATAGACAGACAGACAGACAGACGGACGAATAGATAGACAGACAGACGGATAGATAGATAGACAGACAGACAGACAGACAGACAGACAGACGGACGGATAGATAGACAGACAAACAGACCGACGGATAGATAGACAGACAGACGGATAGATAGATAGACAGACAGACAGACGGACGGACGGATAGATAGACGGACTGACAGACAGACAGACAGACAGACGGACGGATAGATAGATAGACGGACTGACAGACAGACGGACGGATAAATAGACAGACAGACGGATAGATAGATAGACAGACAGACAGACGGATAGATAGATAGATAGACGGACTGACAGACAGACAGACAGACAGACAGACAGACGGACGGATAGATAGACAGACAGACAAACAGACCGACGGATAGATAGACAGACAGACGGATAGATAGATAGACAGACAGACAGACGGACGGATAGATAGATAGACAGACAGACAAACAGACCGACGGATAGATAGACAGACAGACGGATAGATAGATAGACGGACTGACAGACAGACAGACAGACAGACAGACGGACGGATAGATAGACAGACAGACAAACAGACCGACGGATAGATAGACAGACAGACGGATAGATAGATAGACAGACAGACAGACGGACGGATAGATAGACAGACAGACGGATAGATAGATAGACAGACAGATGGACGGACGGATAGATAGACAGACAGACGGATAGATAGATAGATAGACGGACTGACAGACAGTTAGATAGACAGACAGACGGATAGACAGATAAGCAAACTCTCCCATTCTCTCTCTCAATTAAATTTTTTTTAATTCAATTAAATTATTCTCTCTCTCTCTCTCTCTCTCTCTCTCTCTGTCTCTCTCTCTCTCTCTCTCTCTCTCTCTCTCTCTCTCTCAGTCGGTTGATCCCGGTCAGCAGTTCACATGGGAACATTCTAACCTGGAGGTGAACAAGCCGAAGAACCGCTACGCTAACGTGATCGCGTACGACCACACGCGTGTGATTCTGGCCCCGGCGGACGGTACGACCGCTCCGCTCCAGTGTGTGTGTGTGTGTGTGTTCGGCTCGTCCACATGCCAGCCAATGATCTCCTGTTCTCTGCCCTAGGCATTATGGGTAGTGACTACATCAACGCGAACTACATCGACGGCTACAGGAAGCAGAACGCGTACATCGCCACCCAGGGGCCGCTGGCTGAGACCTTCGGGGACTTCTGGAGGATGGTGTGGGAGCAGAGGGCCGCTTCAGTGGTCATGATGACTAAACTCGAGGAGAAGTCACGGGTGAGACACACACACGCACACACACACACACACACACACACACACACACACACACACACACACACACACACACACACACACACACACACACACACACACACACACACACAGGTGGACAGTAACTAAGTACATTTACTTGAGTGCTTTACTTAAGTGCACTTTTTGAGTATCTGTACTTTCCTTGAGTAGTATTTTTTCTGGAAACTTATGACTTTTACTTCACTACATTTGAAAGACAAATATTGTACTTTTTCCTCCACTACATTTCTATCAAGGCCCTCGAAGTAGAAAGTCGTAGCCGCTTTGAAAGTCAGTCGATGATTTGTTTTCTTCTTTAAAACGGGATTCGTTTTTTCTGTTTTTGCAGACAGTCTATCAGTAATCACTCTTGTAGGATCTCATGAAGTTCAATGATTTCCAAGTATTTTTTGAACACGAATCAATTGATGGCAAAATAGAAGATGCAGTTCCCAGACGCAGTGGTCATACTGAGAAGATAAATTCAGAAGAGCAGACGTGGATAAGTGTGAAAGTGCACAGAAAGCTGCCTCTCAGACGCCAGAACACAAGAACTGAAGTTTAGTCTATTGAATATACTCACATCTTATTATAGTCAATTAAAACTAGACTAAAACTAAAAAACAGATGCCTAAAATGTTATAGTCAAAAGACTGACTAAAACTAAATCACAATTTGCTGTCAAAATTAACACTGGTATGAAATATGATTGGTCAAATGAGTTTTATAGATTTACCCGCTGAGTTGCGATAGCCTTGTGGATAGAGCGCTAACACACATAGCTAACGTTCCACAATGATGTTAGTTAGCATGCTAAAGCGTAGTTGGGCTAATAATGTTAACTAAAGTCCTTTCAGAAATATATTTTTACTAGGGCTGTCAAAAGATTAATCGCTTCCAAAATAAAAGTTTGTGTTTACATAATATATGTGTGTGTACTCTGTTAATTATTATTTATATATACACACACACACAAGCATGTATATATTTAAGAAAAAAATATTATTTTTAT
>NC_137102.1:62508751-62533751 GCF_949357685.1 Gobio gobio | reverse complement strand
GCGCAGCCTATAGTGAACACGCCGTCCTTAAAGGGACAGTTCACCTCTAAAATTATGTCATTATTTACTCACTCTAATATTGTTCCAAACCTGTATTCATTTCTCGATGACAAAATTTTCATTTTTGTGTGAACTATCCCTATAATGTTAATACAACAACAAAAGACAAAGAGAAAATCACTCGCTGCTCTTGACTGAAGAACTAATACAGCAGCTTTAATAAGAATCAGTGTATATTTTATAGTGAAGTCTGTGAAGTGTTTTATTTTTACATTCATTCATTCAATCTCATACTTAAATGCTGCTGTACAGCTCTGAGCTGCCAGTGTAAATCTGAGATATATATTTATTTTATATTATACAATACACTAGGAATGTGTACAAGGGTTTTTTTTAAGTAAAGTTTTAAGTTTAAGTAAGGTTTTTCAATTATTTTAAGTAAAATAAAGAAAGAGTATTGCAATAAAAAATAGTCTTTTTTCTCTTTAACCTCTTGCTGCTCCTGTCGCCTAAGAATAGAATAGCAAAAAACTGATGTGACAAGCCATCAGAACCGAACCGAAAACACTGGTTAAAAACCGAAGTGTGTGTTGAACCGTGGACTAACTGTAGTGTTGCATCCCTAATATATATATATAAACTTTCCCTTACATTAGTTATTTGTAGTTATTCATGAATATCTAAAATAATATGATAATGCAATTTAAAAATAAACTTGTTTGTTTTATTGTCACAACAAAACAGAGGAACATAAAAATATATTCAAATTCTGATAAGTAAAAATACAAACTTAAGATGTGAAACTTAAAGTCCTTTGGATGAAAACACAATAACAGCAACAGAACAAAAAAATCTAATATACCAGTATTAATAGACGTGGTAAGCTTTATAAATATAACTTTGAGAAAGACTGGAAGTTCAGTTAAGTTCTGATAAATAACAACAGCACAATATACAGTATATAAGCCATTATGTGACTCTTTAATGCTGCAAAGCGTTTCGTTCACTCGTGTGCCTAACTTACAATGCAGGGACTGGAACTACAAATATACTAGTTATATAAATACAGTAATCATTACTTTATTTAGGCAGAATAAGTTTGTTGTGATTCCCAAGCGCATTAGCGCATTAACATACATTGTTAGCGGTCCTCCATTGATAGCCATGGCATTAGCTAGCTTTGTGGTTAGCTAAAGTCTATAATAAGCCATAATTTAGAAATGGACAACGTCATACTGCAAAATATTGTAAAACATACCTTTTCAAAATAACGGCCAGGGGAGAGATACATCTCATGCTGAGAAAGTGTCACGCTATAACTTACTAGCTAATTCCGTTTCACTCTTGGCTTACATGTAACAGCAAAACTGGACTTGGCAGTCACGAGTTTTGTCATACTTTATTTGAGTTAAAGGTAGGGTAGGTAAGATTTGGTTAAAAAACTTTTTTTCCAAATTTGTTTAAACTTTCTTTATATATCAATACATAATTAAAATGTAAGTACTCTGAAAAAGAAAGTATGAAAATTGAGTGTCTGTAGTCCTCTCACGACTGTTTTAAAGACAGCTCATTATTTCCATTCACTCCACCTTCTCCCTTCTGGGCTCTTTCCAAAGCCACGCCCCCAAAACACATGAACACGCCCACCGCGATCAGCTCAGCTGAAAGACGCATTATTAACCTGAGGCGAGCGGAGAAGAAGTGCATGTAGTGACATCATGTTAGAATCACATCTAATAAAAAATCTAACTTTTTTTATTATGAATATAAACAAATAAGATGTCTTTTAGTACTCACTCTCAAGCTAGAATAACGATACTGGTAAAGTTTAAAATACACACACAACACACAGATACAAGATAAAAACATTGGTAGAGAATATAAAAACAAACCAAGGGCGGAAATAAACGTGCAGGTAAAGTTCCCGCTGAACATGGTAGAAGAGTTTAGACAGAGGGTAGCAGCTAAAGCTAACAGTTCTAAAGAAAGTTCCTGGATGCGGTGTACTAGCTTTTACACATGCGTTTTGTTATCTAAAGTTACATTTTGCGAAATTCAACACGTCAGCGATCAACTTGAGCTAAGCATATTGAGTATTTATCATCTCTACTAATGGCTCGCTAAGTGTATAACATTGTAACTTTATGCTAAGTAATGTTATGTTAGCTATATTAGGCAGCTACGTGTGCTAGTGAGACATTATTCATGAAAACATAAACCAAAAACATGTATAATCAAAATGAAAGATGACCTGTCCAGCAGAAAAACAGCCTCTTGAACTCAAATCAAACGGGTGCGCCAGGGTTGCCAGGTTTTCACAACAAAATCCGCTCGATTGCTACTCAAGACTAGCCCAAAACAAGCCCAATCGTGTTTCTCCGGTAAAAATCGCGTTTGGGAGGTAAAATATGTGTCTTTTTGGTAGGGCTGCCTGCTAAAATTCACAAATCCCCGGGCAAAATATCACATAATTGGGGTCGCTTCAACCCGCGGACATGAAAAACAGCCGCAGCAACAGTGTTGAAGTAGCCCTTGGCAACACTGGGGCGCATGTGGGTGGATCCTGGAGCAAAAGCGGCGGTAGCCATGGTAACGAGAGAGAGTGACAGGCGCCCAAGCCAATCACTTGTTTCGGCCCGAAAGAAAATAATGAGCGGCGTTTATTGCAGATTAAAAAGTCTAGAGTCACTCGATTTTTATACTCTCTTTTTCAGAGTACTTACATTTTAATTATGTATTGACATATAAAGAAAGTTTAAACAAATTTGGACAAAAGTGTTTTAGATCATTCTTACCTACCCTACCTTTAAATGATCTGCCACTGGACAAAAGTGTTTTAGATCATTCTTACCTACCCCACCTTCAAGAGAACTGACGGGGATGTTCTTTTCAATGTTATTCAAGCAATGTACATGTCTCGTGCCAGCTTACCATGCACTTCACGGATGATCTCCGTTGTGTTGTGAATGTTCGCGACGCGCAGCATGACTCAGCTAGATCAGCTGGTGTTGCCAGCAGCACGTTGTAGAGCGCCATCTGGTGGACAAATTATGAAACAGCAACACTCATAATGTGGTTGAGCGGTGTTTCGTCCGTTTAAAAAAAAAAAGTATTTTCCTTTATCGGCCATCATAAATACAGATACCGATAGTTTGGAAAATGCTTGATATCGGCCGATAATATCAGGCTCTAGTCTTCAGTGTCACATGACTCTCGCTGTGTGATCTGACTGTGGTGTGTTTGTGTCCGCCAGCGTCTGGCCAACACTAAAGCACACACCTCCAGGTTCGTCAGCGCCAATCTGCCCTGCAACAAGTTCAAGAACCGGCTGGTGAACATCATGCCGTACGAAACCACACGCGTGTGTCTGCAGCCAATCAGAGGCCTGGAAGGCTCCGACTACATCAACGCCAGCTTCATCGACGGATACAGGTAGACTTCAGCTGCGCTGTAGGAAAGACCATCATGCTGGACTCCAGCCGCAGATCTGATGTAGGGTGTGTGTGTGTGTGTGTGTGTGTGTGTGTGTGTGTGTGTGTGTGTGTGTGTGTGTGTGTGTGTCTCAGGCAGCAGAAGGCGTACATCGCCACGCAGGGGCCGCTGGCGGAGACCACGGAGGACTTCTGGAGGATGCTGTGGGAACACAACTCCACCATCGTGGTGATGCTGACCAAACTGCGTGAGATGGGACGGGTGAGCTCACAGGCTCTTAAGCTTCTCTTAAACACTTTATTTTGACGGTCCCTTTAACACGTTCTGTTGACTATAAGTGAGTCCATGTCTACTGACTCTCATTAGAGTGTTATTAATAATGTATTAGTAGACTGGCAGGGTTAGGGTTAGAATAAGATGACATGTGCAAAGTCACTTATATTTACACTCACCTAAAGGATTATTAGGAACACCTGTTCAATTTCTCATTAATGCAATTATCTAATCAACCAATCACATGGCAGTTGCTTCAATGCATTTAGGGGTGTGGTCCTGGTCAAGTCAATCTCCTGAACTCCACACTGAATGTCGGAATGGGAAAGAAAGGAGATTTAAGCAATTTTGAGCGTGGCATGGTTGTTGGTGCCAGATGGGCCGGTCTGAGTATTTCACAATCTGCTCAGTTACTGGGATTTTCACGCACAACCATTTCTAGGGTTTACAAAGAATGGTGTGAAAAGGGAAAAGCATCCAGTATGCGGCAGTCCTGTGGGAGAAAATGCCTTGTTGATGCTCGAGGTCAGAGGAGAATGGGCCGACTGATTCAAGCTGATAGAAGAGCAACTTTGACTGAAATAACCACTCGTTACAACCGAGGTCTGCAGCAAAGCATTTGTGAAGCCACAACACACACAACCTTGAGGCGGATGGGCTACAACAGCAGAAGACCCCACCGGGTACCACTCATCTCCACTACAAAGAGGAAAAAGAGGCGACATCAAAATTGAACAGTTGAAGACTGGAAAAATGTTGCCTGGTCTGATGAGTCTGGATTTCTGTTGAGACATTCAGATGGTAGAGTCAGAATTTGGCGTAAACAGAATGAGAACATGGATCCATCATGCCTTGTTCCCACTGTGCAGGCTGGTGGTGGTGGTGTAATGGTGTGGGGGATGTTTTCTTGGCACACTTTAGGCCCCTTAGTGCCAATTGGGCATGGTTTAAATGCCACGGCCTACCTGAGCATTGTTTCTGCCCATGTCCATCCCTTTATGAGCACCATGTCCCTATCCTCTGATGGCTACTTCCAGCAGGATAATGCACCGTCACAAAGCTCCAATCATTTCAAACTGGTTTCTTGAACATGACAATGAGTTCACTGGACTAAAATGGCCCCACAGTCTCCAGATCTCAACCCAATAGAGCATCTTTGGGATGTGGTGGAACGGTAGCTTCGTGCCCTGGATGTGCATCCCACAAATCTCCATCAACTGCAGATGCTCTCCTATCAATATGGCCAACATTTCTAAAGAATGCTTTCAGCAGCTTGTTGAGTCAATGCCACGTAGAATTAAGGCAGTTCTGAAGGCCAAAGGGTCAAACACAGTATTAGTGTGTGTTCCTAATAGTCCTTTAGGTGAGAGTAGAATATCAGAGTAAAGAGTTAGCAGACACTCTACTCTAATGAGAGTTAGTTGACATGGAGTCACTTCTGGTCAACAGAATGTGTTAAAGGGAAGTGTTACCAAACAGGGAAATTCCTAATAGTAAATCTACTGAAGATATATCTATTACAGTTTTTCTCAGTCGCTTTGGTACATTTCTCAGATCAGAATTGAAATTCTCAAAACTACCTGTTCAATCTTCACATCATTGTGTCACTTGTGCACATCAAAAAAGCAGTTTCTCATTTCTTTGAACAAGTTGCAAATGCTTTGGTACATCCATGCAAATGATTATGTACAATTCTCTGCTGTTTCCTACATTATCAATTGCTTACGTTATGTTGATCAAAATGTATTATAATGTGTCTCTGTTGAATAGTCTCACCCCCACAACATTTAGCCATTAGTTCATAGCAGAAGTCTTTACATGCAAAATGGTTGAACAAGTTGTCATAATATGTCAAGCATATTTCTATACATTTCCATTAGACGTTCACATTTCTACTTTTCTTTGTGCTATGCAGTGCTGTCTTTTCCTTTCTGTATCGCAATGGCATGGTCTGTCAACAAATTACAGTACAAACAGTAAAAGCGTAAATGTGAATCTTGTCCAGTCTCTTGCAATCAAACTCCCACATACACTAAGGTGTAACCTACAATTTACTATAATTGTCATCAAAACTTTAGCCATATTTACATCAGAACATCCCTCCAGTGTACACGGTTATATTGACAACATGACTAAGCAATTTGACAGTCTTATCCGTACACAATGACACAAGCTCTGGTCATTCTGATGGCACTGACATGTTCATTGACACAGATATTTACTTTTGAGAGATGAACTAAGGATTTTGAGCAAGAGACTGGCTTTTGCAGGTAATCCATGGTGTTTTGCTATTTGTACGAATTGTTTTGAGAAATGCACTTACTATTTTGCAAATGTCGAGGATGATTCGAGAAATGTACCAAAGCGACAGAGAACAACTGTAAAACAAGAGCAAAAAAGAGTTCGTATCATCACAATGTGCGTTTATTCAGCGACCACCATCACAAACATTCCAGTCGAGATCATGTTTGTATTTATTATTTTTCCTCCTAGTTTCCTCTGAGGAAATGAGCAGTTGCTGTAATGTGTGTGTGTGTGTGTGTGTGTGTGTGTGTGTGTGTGTGTGTGTGTGTGTGTGTGTGTGTGTGTGTGTGTGTGTGTGTGTGTGTGTGTGTGTGTGTGTGTGTGTGTGTGTGTGTGTGTGTGTGTGTGTGTCGACAGGAGAAGTGTCATCAGTACTGGCCGGCGGAGCGTTCGGCTCGCTATCAGTACTTCGTGGTGGATCCCATGGCAGAATACAACATGCCTCAGTACATCCTGAGAGAGTTCAAGGTCACGGATGCCAGGGTGAGTACAGGCCGGCATTTACCGCGGTACAATCTGATCTTACATTCAGATGATATATGAAGCACCAGAGCGTCACCCAGTACAACCTAGCAACACCCTAGCAACCACCTATAATACCATAGTAACTGCCATAGTAAACTTCCATGCAACCACATGGCAACACCTTAGCAACAACCCACCACACCCTACCAACCACCCAGAACATCCTAGTAACTGCTCTGGATCACCCTAGCATTGCCCTAGAAACACATGAGACGCATGAATCCTCATTAAGAGCAACCACATAACTATGTGATAGCAACTGTCTAGCAACACCCTAGCAACCACCCAGTATAACCTAGCAACACCCTTGAAACCCCCATAACACCCAGTATAGTAACTGCCTTGCAAACACATAGCAATGCCATAGCAAACACGAGACGCATGAATCTTCAGGAAGAGCAACCACATAACTATGTGATAGCAACACCCTAGCAACCACCCAGTATAACCTAGCAACACCCTTGCAACCACATAGCAACACCCTAGCAACCACCCGCAACACCCTACCAACCACCCACAACACCCTACCAATCACTCAGAACACCCTAGAAACTGCTCTGGAGCACCCTAGCAATGCTCTAGAAACACATGAAACGCATGAATCCTCATGAAGAGAAACCACATAACTATGTCATAGCAACTGCCTAGCAACACCTTAGCAACCACCCAGTACAACCTAGCAACACCCTAGCAACCACCCAGTGCAACCTAGCAACACCTTTGCAACCACCCAAAACACCATAGTAACCGCCTTGCAACCACAAAGAAATGCCATAGCAAACACCTGAGCTACCACATAGCAACACCCTAGCAACAACCCACAACACCCTACCAATCCCTCAGAACACCCTAGCAACAGCCCTAGAAACACATGAGACTCATGAAGAGGAGTTGAGGTGTGTGTTTAGATTCATGATGTTGACGTCATGTGGACAGGATTCTCTGTTTCTCACACCTGGAGATGTTCAGACTCATTGTCTTTTTCTCCGTAGGACGGACAGTCCAGAACCGTCAGACAGTTCCAGTTCACCGATTGGCCAGAACAAGGTGTTCCAAAGTCAGGGGAGGGTTTCATTGATTTCATTGGACAGGTGCATAAAACCAAGGAGCAGTTTGGTCAGGATGGACCAATCACAGTCCACTGCAGGTAATGATGAAATTCAACACACAACACTAGACTGATAGTCTGTCATCTGAATGTGTGTGTGTCACTGTAAACCCGCAAACCCTCTCTCTCTGTGTGTGTGTGTGTGTGTGTGTGTGTCAGTGCGGGCGTGGGACGCACGGGTGTGTTCATCACTCTCAGTATCGTGCTGGAGCGGATGCGTTACGAGGGCGCCGTCGACATCTTCCAGACCGTCAAAATGCTGCGCACACAGCGGCCGGCGATGGTGCAGACTGAGGTACAGTAAACACACACCACAACCCTCAGACTGAGGTACAGTAAACACACACCACAACCCTCAGACTGAGGTACAGTAAACACACACCACAACCCTCAGACTGAGGTACAGTAAACACACACCACAACCCTCAGACTGAGGTACAGTAAACACACACCACAACCCTCAGACTGAGGTACAGTAAACACACACCACAACCCTCAGACTGAGGTACAGTAAACACACACCACAACCCTCAGACTGAGGTACAGTAAACACACACCACAACCCTCAGACTGAGGTACAGTAAACACACACCACAACCCTCAGACTGAGATACAGTAAACACACACCACAACCCTCAGACTGAGGTACAGTAAACACACACCACAACCCTCAGACTGAGGTACAGTAAACACACCACAACCCTCAGACTGAGATACAGTAAACACACACCACAACCCTCAGACTGAGGTACAGTAAACACACACCGCAACCCTCAGACTGAGATACAGTAAACACACACCACAACCCTCAGACTGAGGTACAGTAAACACACACCACAACCCTCGGACTGAAGTACAGTAAACACACACCACAACCATCAGACTGAGGTACAGTAAACACACACCACAACCCTCAGACTGAGGTACAGTAAACACACACCACAACCCTCAGACTGAGATATAGTAAACACACACCACAACCCTCAGACTGAAGTACAGTAAACACACACCACAACCCTCAGACTGAAGTACAGCAAACACACACCACAACCCTCAGACTGAGGTACAGTAAACACACACCACAACCCTCAGACTGAGGTACAGTAAACACACACCACAACCCTCAGACTGAGATATAGTAAACACACACCACAACCCTCAGACTGAGGTACAGTAAACACAAACCACAACCCTCAGACTGAGGTACAGTAAACACACACCACAACCCTCAGACTGAGATACAGTAAACACACACCACAACCCTCAGACTGAGATACAGTAAACACACACCACAACCCTCAGACTGAGGTACAGTAAACACACACCACAACCACAACCCTCAGACTGAGGTACAGTAAACACACACCACAACCCTCAGACTGAGGTACAGTAAACACACCACAACCCTCAGACTGAGATATAGTAAACACACACCACAACCCTCAGACTGAGGTACAGTAAACACACACCACAACCCTCAGACTGAGGTACAGTAAACACACACCACAACCCTCAGACTGAGATACAGTAAACACACACCACAACCCTCAGACTGAGGTACAGTAAACACACACCACAACCCTCAGACTGAGATACAGTAAACACACACCACAACCCTCAGACTGAGGTACAGTAAACACACACCACAACCCTCAGACTGAGGGACAGTAAACACACACCACAACCCTCAGACTGAGGTACAGTAAACACACACCACAACCCTCAGACTGAGGTACAGTAAACACACACCACAACCCTCAGACTGAGGTACAGTAAACACACACCACAACCCTCAGACTGAGATACAGTAAACACACACCACAACCCTCAGACTGAGGTACAGTAAACACACACCACAACCCTCAGACTGAGGTACAGTAAACACACACCACAACCCTCAGACTGAGATACAGTAAACACACACCACAACCCTCAGACTGAGATACAGTAAACACACACCACAACCCTCAGACTGAGGTACAGTAAACACACACCACAACCCTCAGACTGAGGTACAGTAAACACACACCACAACCCTCAGACTGAGATACAGTAAACACACACACACCACAACCCTCAGACTGAGATACAGTAAACACACACCACAACCCTCAGACTGAGGTACAGTAAACACACACCACAACCCTCAGACTGAGGTACAGTAAACACACACCACAACCCTCAGACTGAGGTACAGTAAACACACACCACAACCCTCAGACTGAGGTACAGTAAACACACACCACAACCCTCAGACTGAAGTACAGTAAACACACACCACAACCCTCAGACTGAGGTACAGTAAACACACACCACAACCCTCAGACTGAGATACAGTAAACACACACCACAACCCTCAGACTGAGGTACAGTAAACACACACCACAACCCTAAGACTGAGGTACAGTAAACACACACCACAACCCTCAGACTGAGATACAGTAAACACACACCACAACCCTCAGACTGAGGTACAGTAAACACACACCACAACCCTAAGACTGAGGTACAGTAAACACACACCACAACCCTCAGACTGAAGTACAGTAAACACACACCACAACCCTCAGACTGAGGTACAGTAAACACACACCACAACCATCAGACTGAGGTACAGTAAACACACACCACAACCATCAGACTGAGGTACAGTAAACACACACCACAACCCTCAGACTGAGGTACAGTAAACACACACCACAACCCTCAGACTGAAGTACAGTAAACACACACCACAACCCTCAGACTGAGATACAGTAAACACACACCACAACCATCAGACTGAGGTACAGTAAACACACACCACAACCATCAGACTGAGGTACAGTAAACACACAACCATCAGACTGAGGTACAGTAAACACACACCACAACCATCAGACTGAGGTACAGTAAACACACACCACAACCCTCAGACTGAGGTACAGTAAACACACACCACAACCCTCAGACTGAGGTACAGTAAACACACACCACAACCCTCAGACTGAGGTACAGTAAACACACAACACAACCCTCAGACTGAAGTACAGTAAACACACACCACAACCATCAGACTGAGGTACAGTAAACACACACCACAACCCTCAGACTGAGGTACAGTAAACACACACCACAACCCTCAGACTGAGGTACAGTAAACACACAACACAACCCTCAGACTGAAGTACAGTAAACACACACCACAACCCTCAGACTGAGGTACAGTAAACACACACCACAACCCTCAGACTGAAGTACAGTAAACACACAACACAACCCTCAGACTGAGGTACAGTAAACACACACCACAACCCTCAGACTGAGGTACAGTAAACACACACCACAACCCTCAGACTGAGGTACAGTAAACACACACCACAACCCTAAGACTGAGGTACAGTAAACACACACCACAACCCTCAGACTGAGGTACAGTAAACACACACCACAACCATCAGACTGAGGTACAGTAAACACACACCACAACCCTCAGACTGAGGTACAGTAAACACACACCACAACCCTCAGACTGAGGTACAGTAAACACACACCACAACCCTCAGACTGAGGTACAGTAAACACACAACACAACCCTCAGACTGAAGTACAGTAAACACACACCACAACCCTCAGACTGAGGTACAGTAAACACACACCACAACCCTCAGACTGAAGTACAGTAAACACACAACACAACCCTCAGACTGAGGTACAGTAAACACACACCACAACCCTCAGACTGAGGTACAGTAAACACACACCACAACCCTCAGACTGAGGTACAGTAAACACACACCACAACCCTAAGACTGAGGTACAGTAAACACACACCACAACCCTCAGACTGAGGTACAGTAAACACACACCACAACCCTCAGACTGAGATACAGTAAACACACACCACAACCCTCAGACTGAGGTACAGTAAACACACACCACAACCCTCAGACTGAAGTACAGTAAACACACACCACAACCATCAGACTGAGGTACAGTAAACACACACCACAACCATCAGACTGAGGTACAGTAAACACACAACCATCAGACTGAGGTACAGTAAACACACACCACAACCATCAGACTGAGGTACAGTAAACACACACCACAACCCTCAGACTGAGGTACAGTAAACACACACCACAACCCTCAGACTGAGGTACAGTAAACACACACCACAACCCTCAGACTGAGGTACAGTAAACACACAACACAACCCTCAGCCTGAAGTACAGTAAACACACACCACAACCATCAGACTGAGATACAGTAAACACACACCACAACCCTCAGACTGAGGTACAGTAAACACACACCACAACCCTCAGACTGAAGTACAGTAAACACACAACACAACCCTCAGACTGAAGTACAGTAAACACACACCACAACCCTCAGACTGAGGTACAGTAAACACACACCACAACCCTCAGACTGAGGTACAGTAAACACACACCACAACCCTCAGACTGAGGTACAGTAAACACACACCACAGTCGGTTTTGCTGTGAGCTTCATGTAGATCATATCTTCCCCCTCACACCCAAAGCACCTTAAATATTATGATTCTATCCATTAAAGGAAACGTTTAAATGATGAAACGTTCAGTTATAAACAGAGACATACACAGAAACGCCCTAGCAACCACCCATAATACCCTGGAAACCACATAACAATGTCCTAGAAACACCCTAGCAACCCCTGAGAACACCCTTGCAACTACCCAGAACATCACCATAGTAACTGTCTAGCAACCATATAGCAATGCCCTTCCAATCACTCAGAACACCGTAGTAACTACCCAGAACACCCTAGCAACTGCCTAGCAACAACCCAGAACACCTTAGCAACCACATATCAATGAGCAATGCACTACCAAACTGCCCAGAACACTGTAGTGACCAACCGAAACCCCATAGCAACGCCCTATCAATCACTCAGAATACCATAGCAACTGCCTAGGATCTAGGAGAACCCTAGAAACCACCCACAACATCATAGCAACTACCTGGCAACCTTGTATGCCCTAACACTCACTCAGAACCCGTTAGCAACCACTCAGAACACCTTAGCAACCACATAGCAATGAGCAATGCCCTACCAAACTGCCCAGAACACCATAGTGACCATCTGAAACCCCATAGCAACGCCCTAACACTCACTCAGAATACCATAGCAACTGCCTAGGATATAGGAGCACCCTAGAAACCACCCACAACATCATAGCAACTATCTGGCAACCTTGTATGCCCTAACACTCACTCAGAACCCGTTAGCAATCCCTCAGAACACCTTAGCAACCACATAGCAATGAGCAATGCCCTACCAAACTGCCCAGAATACCCTAGCGACCACCCGAAACCCCATAGCAACGCCCAAGCAATCACTCAGAATATCATAGCAACTACCTAGGATCATGAGCAATGCCCTACAAAACTGCCCAGAACACCCTAGCGACCAACCGAAAACTAGCAATCACTCAGAATACCATAGCAACTGGCTAGGATCTAGGAGCACTCTAGAAACCACCCACAACATCCTAGCAACTACCTGGCAACCTTGTATGCCCTAACACTCCCTCAGAACCCATTAGCAACCACTCAGAACATCTTAGCAACCACATAGCAATGAGCAATGCCTTACCAAACTGCCCAGAACAGCATAGTGACCACCTGAAACCCCATAGCAACACCCTAGCAATCACTCAGAATACCATAGCAACTGCCTAGGATCTAGGAGCACCCTAGAAACCACCCACAACATCCTAGCAACTACCTGGCAACCTTGTATGCCCTAAAACTCACTCAGAACCCGTTAGCAACCACTCAGAACACCTTAGCAACCACATAGCAATGAGCAATGCCCTACCAAGCTGCCCAGAACACCCTAGCGACCACCCGAAACCCCATAGCAACGCCCTATCAATCACTCAGAATACCATAGCAACTGCCTAGGATCTAGGAGCACCCTAGAAACCACCCACAACATCATAGCAACTACCTGGCAACCTTGTATGCCCTAACACTCACTCAGAACCCGTTAGCAACCACTCAGAACACCTTAGCAACCACATAGCAATGAGCAATGCCCTACCAAACTGCCCAGAACACCCTAGCGACCACCCGAAAACCCCATAGCAATGCTCTAGCAATCACTCAAAATACCATAGCAACTGCCTAGGATCTAGGAGCACCCTAGAAACCACCCACAACATCCTAGCAACTACCTGGCAACCTTGTATGCCCTAACACTCACTCAGAACCTGTTAGCAACCACTCAGAACACCTTAGTAACCACGCAGCAATGAGCAATGGCCTACCAAACTGCCCAGAACACCCTAGCGACCACCGGAAACGCCATAGCAACACCCTAGCAATCACTCAGAATACCATTGCCACTGCCTAGGATCTAGGAGCACCCTAGAAACCACCCACAACATCCTAGCAACTACCTGGCAACCTTGTATGCCCTAGCACTCACTCAGAACCCGTTAGCAACCACATAGCAATGAGCAATGCCCTACCAAACTGCCCAGAACACCTTAGCGACCACACAAACCCCATAGCAACGCCCTAGCAACCACTCAGAATACCATAGCCACTGCCTAGGATCTAGCAGCACCCTAGAAACCACCCACAACATCCTAGCAACTACCTGGCAACCTTGTATGCCCTAAAACTCACTCAGAACCCATTAGCAACCACTCAGAACACCTTAGCAACCACATTGCAATGACAAATGCCCTACCAAACTGCCCAGAACACCCGAAACCCCATAGCAACGCCCTAGCAACCACTCAGAATATCAAATCAACTGCCTAGTTTGCAGTCATGTGATGAGATCTGTCTGTCTGTCTGTCCGCAGGACGAGTATCAGTTCTGCTATCAGGCCGGTCTCGAGTACCTTGGAAGTTTTGATCACTATGCAACATAAGAGAAGACGAGCGCCAACATGTCAACCACACCCCCCTCCAGAACCCCAGCAACCCTCGCAGAGGAACTCACACACTTCTACAGCGGCGGCGCGGAGCACACGCAGCGCAACGCTAACTATTACCTCAGTGTTCAGTTATTGATATTAATGTTGTGGTCGGCTTTTAGAAATATTAAACTGTGGATGAAGATCTTCTTCATAACAAGAGGAAAAATATTACATGTACAAAATCTATTTAAAGCAAAACAACAACAACAACAAAAAGAAACTATGAAATCAAAGCCTGGATTATTGCTGCACCCTTCAGTGGGAGTTTCTTCAAACTGTATTTGCCAACGTCAGACGTGAGTCAGTGTGAAGGCTGGAACACCGTTGCCATCCGGATCTCCAACCGTCTGTGCCTAACGGAGCGAGAACCGCAGCCAACGCGATCTGGAGCTCCAGACGGCTCCACTCCTGTGAATACTGTGTTTCCGTGTGTCTCTACATGACTATAAGCTGCTTACGCCGTGTTTGGGAGGCCGAGGGAGTTTCCATGCTTGAATCTCGTATCTGTATCATGTTCTTTTGCTCCTTTCAGCTGTTGCGTAATGCGTAAAACACGCGAGGAGGAGAAACTCTGAGACTCTTGGTGTTTAGTTTAGCCCAGGCGTGGTGTGTAGGGGTAGCGCAGGAAACCAGCCGGGTCGAAACGTGACGTGAGCCTTATCGTTGTTGTCAAATATTTAACCGACCTGATTTTTTTATTTCACTTTGTTGATATTATGCTTGAATTTTTAAGGATCTATTTATTTACATGACTTTTTATGGCAATATGATTTGTGAGCTGTGCTGTAGTTGCTGTACATGGCTCAGGTGTACAGTGTTGTGCTCGTAACCCTCTCAGATATTTTGATATTTCCTGTGCTCTGATTGTTCTCGAGGAGCCGAACCTCACAGCTCCTTTACAGGCAAACGGCATGAGTTCTGAGACTTTACCCCGGTCCTCATCAGCATTACTGGCGTCATCAGTCGCGGGTCTGAAGAGCCTCAGATCAGAGATGACCCAACTCAAACCAGCAGGGGGAAACCCACTGGATGGCCCAAACATTTACTGACAGCATGTGAGATTTGAGGCGTTTACAGATATTCAAATGCGAAATACAGTCCTTTCAATGGGAACACGTGAGAATTTCGTGAAAAATTTCCCCAGATACACTATGCTGGGTTAAAAACAACCCAAGTTGGGTTGAAAATGGACAAATGTTAAACGTTTTGGGTTAACGTTTGCCTGACCTGCTGGGTAGATTTACTTAACTCAACTATTGTTTAAAAATGATTGTATTGCTTGCTTAAAATTAACTCAAAATTAATACGTTTAATGAATAATAATTAAACATTAAATATTTATTAAATTGCTTATTAATTAACGTTCACCTTTTGATTATTATTGTTGCCTCTAGTAATTATGTGTGATTTTTAATTTCCAAGCTATTTTGGGTTCATTTTAAGGCAGCTATATAGTCATTTTAAACAATAGTTGGGTTAAACTAAACTGCACAGCACGTTGGGCAAACATTTAACCCAACTGGCGGTTTAAAACAACCCAACCAGCAGGTTAAAACGACCCAACCACCGGGTTAAAACGACCCAACCACCGGGTTAAAATTACCCAACCACCGGGTTAAAATTACCCAACCACCGGGTTAAAATTACCCAACCACCGGGTTAAAATGACCCAATCACCGGGTTAAAATGACCCAACCGCCGGGTTAAAATTACCCAACCGCCGGGTTAAAATTACCCAACCACTGGGTTAAAATTACCCAACCGCCGGGTTAAAACGATCCAACCGCCAAGTTAAAATGACCCAAACGGCAGGTCAAAATGACCCAACCGCCAAGTTAAAATGACCCAATCGCCAGGTTAAAATGACTCAACTGCCAGGTTAAAACGACCCAATCGCTGGGTTAAAAAGACCCAACCATCAGGTTAAAACGACCCAATCGCTGGGTTAAAAAGACCCAACCATCAGGTTAAAACGACCCAATCACTGGGTTAAAACAACCCAACCACCAGTTTAAAATGACCCAACCGTCAGGTTAAAACTACCCAACCACCGGGTTAAAACGACCCAACCGCCAGGTTAAAACGACCCAATCGCTGGGTTAAAACGACCAGACCGGCGGGTTAAAATGACCCAACCGCCAGGTTAAAACAATCCAACCGTCAAGTTAAAATAACCCAACCGGCAGGTTAAAATGACCCAACCGCCAAGTTAAAATGACCCAGTCGTCAGGTTAAAATGACCCAACCTGCAGATTAAAATAACCCAATCACTGGGTTAAAACGACCCAACCACCAGTTTAAAACGACCCAATTGCCGGGTGAAAACGACCCAACCGCTTGGTTAAAACGACCAGACCTGCGGGTTAAAAGGACCCAATCGCTGGGTAAAAACGAACCAACCACCGGTTTAAAATGACCCAACCGCTGGGTTAAAACGACCCAACCGGCGGGTTAAAATGACCCAATCACCAGGTTTAAATTACCCAATCGCCAGGTTAAAAATGACCCAACCTGCAGGTTAAAATGACCCAACCTGCAGGTTAAAACGACCCAACCACCGGTTTAAAACGACCCAACCGCTGGGTTAAAACGACCCAACCACTGGGTTTGTCCATTTTCAACCCAATTTGGGTTGTTTTTAACCCAGCGTTTTTTAGAGTGCACACATTTCACAAATTGTTGAAGTCGGGCGCATGGATTCGCAAATATTGCTAATGTGCAAAAACTGCTGAATGATGATCTTCCTCTGTATTTTCGTCTTGTTTTCCAGTACAAACATTCTTAAATCAAGACACACGAAAAATGACTGAAGATATGAAGTAAAAATCATCACAATGAGGCGAGTTTGAGCTTAAACAGGAGCAAATATCAGCCAATGGAGTCCGAGAAATAGAGGAGACAGGAGGTGTCTCTGTCTCATTGGCTGAACTCTGCTCCAGTTTAAGCTCAAACTCTCTTCAGTCTCTTCTCCAGTAACTGTGTGTGATTTATGAAGGTTTAGATGTTTGAGCTGGAGAACGAGACACTGAGGAAGAGCAGAGTTTTACTGTGATAAAGAATGGTTCAAACACAGAGGAATGGCTCCTGTGACCACAGCTTTGCTCAGACTGCTGATCTCCGGTCAGTGGTTTATAACCGGCTGATGATGATGATGATGATGATGATGATGATGATGATGTGGTTATTCCTGTGAGTCTGAACTCAAAATGGCCGCCCTCTGCGGATCAGGGTGGTGTCCGGCAGCTCAACACTCATCCAGACGCGGATCTGCATCGGCTCAGTTTCTCTCTCCGTGAAGTCAAAGCACATTCAGACACTGAGACACACACATTCTCTCTCATTAAAGCACACAACTGACCCCTGAGTGACCCCGAATGACCCCTGAGTGACCCCGAGTGACGAGAGCTGATGATGACGCTTCTCTTTCTCTGCTTACTTCAGATCATATGTGTAGATATGTCAACTTTGTATTAAAACAGAACGATGGATATACTGACGTGAAGACGTGTGTGTGTGTCTGTTCTTCTAACGTGATGACGTGTGTGTGTGTGTGTGTGTGTGTGTGTGTGTGTGTGTGTGTGTGTGTGTGTGTGTGTGTGTGTGTGTGTGTGTGTGTGTGTGTGTGTGTGTGTGTGTGTGTGTGTGTGTGTGTGTGTGTGTGTGTGTGTGTGTGTGTGTGTGTGTGTGTGTGTGTGTGTGTGTGTGTGTGTGTGTGTGTGTGTGTGTGTGTGTGTGTTCTGTCCTCAGGGGTTTGTGATGATTCTGAGGATTTATTTTAATCGATTCCCATTTCATTTTTATACATCAGTGGATTAAGATATGACAGATTCTGACTGTTGAGTGATCACATGTGGGGTTACACACACACTTACACACACATAAACACACACACACTTACTCATACACATACATACACATACACACATAAACACACACACTCACACACATACACACACACACACACACACACATGTTGGGTTTTCATGTTTTATGGGGACTTTCCATAGGCGTAATGGTTTTTATACCGTACATACTGTATATTCTATCCCCTTACACTGCCCCTAAACCTACCCATCACACACACACACACACACACACACACACACACACACACACACACACACACTGCCCCTAAACCTACCCATCACAGGAGACATTTTGCATTTTTACATTTCCAAAAAACATCACTTAGTCTGATTTATAAGATGTTTTCCTCATGGGGACCAAAAAATGTCCCCACAAGGACGAGGATTTCGGATATTGCTATCTTTGTGGGGACATTTTGTCCCATAACGTAGGGATTTACATTTAAATTTATGCATTTGGCAGACGCTTTTATCCAAAGCGACTTACATTGCATTCAAGGAACACATTTTACATTTTTCTCAATTCTTGCTTTCCCTGGGAATCAAACCCATGACCTTGGCGTTGCTAGCGCCAAGCTCTACTGTTTGAGCTATAGGAAAGCTACTCATACTCATACTGGTAATACCTGGATTACCAGTCCACACACACACACGTTTGTTTTTGTGAAATGTGAGGACATTCCATAGGCGTAATGGTTTTTATATCGTACAAACCATATTTTCTATCCCCTTACACTGCCCCTAAACCTACCCATCACACACACACACACACACACACACACACACACTGCCCCTGCCCCTGCCCCTAAACCTACCCATCACACACACACACACACACACACACACACACACTGCCCCTGCCCCTAAACCTACCCATCACACACACACACACACACACACACACTCACTCTCTCACACACACACACACACACACACACACACACACACACACACACACACACACACACACACACACACACTGCCCCTGCCCCTAAACCTACCCATCACACACACACACACACACACACACACACACACACAAAGGCTTATTCACAGTAAAGTCTATAACATAAGGTTGTAATAATTGCTCAGTTCTGCAGCGTTACAGGAAACATCAGATCTCAGTGTGGAGTGTGTGTTCTGAAGATCTCAGTGTGGAGTGTGTGTTCTGAAGATCTCAGTGTGGAGTGTGTGTTCTGAAGATCTCAGTGTGGAGTGTGTGTTCTGAAGATCTCAGTGTGGAGTGTGTGTTCTGAAGATCTCAGTGTGGAGTGTGTGTTCTGAAGATCTCAGTGTGGAGTGTGTGTTCTGAAGATCTCAGTGTGGAGTGTGTGTTCTGAAGATCTCAGTGTGGAGTGTGTGTTCTGAAGATCTCAGTGTGGAGTGTGTGTTCTGAAGATCTCAGTGAAGAACTGACCTCTGGACGGGTCTCTGGGGAAGCACAGATGGTTGCTTTATAACCTTCAGTTATTGAGCAGATATTTGAACTCTGGTGACCTTTGACTGTGTCAGGATCTTGATATCACACGCGTGTGTCGAGGCGTGTTCTGGCAGTGTGTAATCACAGCAGTGATCTCACATTCTCAACGTAAAGCTGCTTGTGTTAGTTCTGTAAGTCCCAGGAGCCCAACAAATAAACCAGACCGAGCCGGTTTGAGACGGGTCACTGAATCTTCAGATCTTCAAGGATTCCTGTCAAGCACAAGATAAAAACACACAATGTGAAAGTTCATGTTGCTGAACTTTATGTGCCATGAAAGAGGCGATCGACCGATCTGATGCTGATCACACGAACAGAAGCAAAGGTTCAGCCTGGAGCTCTGGGGTTCTGAAGGGTTCAGTCTGGGGCTCTGAAGGGTTCTGAAGGGTTCAGTCTGGGGTTCTGAAGGGTCAGTCTGGGGTTCTGAAGGGTTCAGTCTGGGGTTCTGAAGGGTCAGTCTGGGGTTCTGAAGGGTTCAGTCTGGGGCTCTGAAGGGTTCTGAAGGGTTCAGTCTGGGGTTCTGAAGGGTTCTGAAGGGTTCAGTCTGGGGCTCTGAAGGGTTTTGAAGGGTTCAGTCAGGGGCTCTGATGGGTTCTGAAGGGTTCAGTCTGGGGTTCTGAAGGGTTCAGTCTGGGGCTCTGAAGGGTTCTGAAGGGTTCAGTCTGGGGTTCTGAAGGGTTTTGAAGGGTTCAGTCAGGGGCTCTGAAGGGTTCTGAAGGGTTCAGTCTGGGGCTCTGAAGGGTTTTGAAGGGTTCAGTCAGGGGCTCTGAAGGGTTCTGAAGGGTTCAGTCTGGGGCTCTGAAGGGTTCTGAAGGGTTCAGTCTGGGGTTCTGAAGGGTTCAGTCTGGGGCTCTGAAGGGTTCAGTCTGGGGCTCTGAAGGGTTTTGAAGGGTTCAGTCAGGGGCTCTGAAGGGTTCTGAAGGGTTCAGTCTGGGGCTCTGAAGGGTTCTGAAGGGTTCAGTCTGGGGTTCTGAAGGGTTCTGAAGGGTTCAGTCAGGGGTTTTGAAGGGTTCAGTCAGGGGCTCTGAAGGGTTCAGTCTGGGGTTCTGAAGGGTTCTGAAGGGTTCAGTCAGGGGTTTTGAAGGGTTCAGTCAGGGGCTCTGAAGGGTTCTGAAGGGTTCAGTCTGGGGTTCTGAAGGGTTCTGAAGGGTTCAGTCTGGGGCTCTGAAGGGTTTTGAAGGGTTCAGTCAGGGGCTCTGAAGGGTTTTGAAGGGTTCAGTCTGGGGTTCTGAAGGGTTTTGAAGGGTTCAGTCTGGGGTTCAGAAGGGTTCAGTCTGGGGTTCTGAAGGATTTTGAAGGGTTCAGTCTGGGGTTCTGAAGGGTTTTGAAGGGTTCAGTCTGGGGTTCAGAAGGGCTCTGAAGGGTTCAGTCTGGGGTTCTGAAGGGTTCAGTCTGGGTTTCAGAAGGGCTCTGAAGGGTTCAGTCTGGGGTTCTGAAGGGTTCAGTCTGGGTTTCAGAAGGGCTCTGAAGGGTTCAGTCTGGGGTTCTGAAGGGTTCAGTCTGGGGCTCTGAAGGGCTTTGAAGGGTTCAGTCTGGGGTTCAGAAGGGCTTTGAAGGGTTCAGTCTGGGGTTCTGAAGGGTTCAGTCTGGGGCTCTGAAGGGCTTCGAAGGGTTCAGTCTGGGGTTCAGAAGGGCTTTGAAGGGTTCAGTCTGGGGTTCAGAAGGGTTCAGTCTGGGTTTCAGAAGGGCTCTGAAGGGTTCAGTCTGGGGTTCTGAAGGGTTCAGTCTGGGGCTCTGAAGGGCTTCGAAGGGTTCAGTCTGGGGTTCAGAAGGGCTTTGAAGGGTTCAGTCTGGGGTTCTGGGGTTCTGAAGGGTTCAGTCTGGGGCTCTGAAGGATTTTGAAGGGTTCAGTCTGGGGTTCAGAAGGGCTGTGAAGGGTTCAGTCTGGGGTTCAGAAGGGCTTTGAAGGGTTCAGTCTGGGGTTCTGAAGGGTTCTGAAGGGTTCAGTCTGGGGTTCTGAAGGGTTTTGAAGGGTTCAGTCTGGGGTTCTGGGGTTCTGGGGTTCTGAAGGGTTCAGTCTGGGGTTCTGAAGGGTTCAGTCTGGGGCTCTGAAGGGTTCAGTCTGGGGCTCTGAAGGATTTTGAAGGGTTCAGTCTGGGGTTCAGAAGGGTTTTGAAGGGTTCAGTCTGGGGTTCTGAAGGGTTTTGAAGGGTTCAGTCTGGGGTTCTGAAGGGTTTTGAAGGGTTCAGTCTGGGGTTCTGAAGGGTTTTGAAGGGTTCAGTCTGGGGTTCTGGGGTTCTGGGGTTCTGAAGGGTTCAGTCTGGGGTTCTGAAGGGTTCAGTCTGGGGTTCTGAAGGGTTCAGTCTGGGGTTCTGAAGGGTTCAGTCTGGGGCTCTGAAGGGTTTTGAAGGGTTCAGTCTGGGGCTCTGAAGGGTTTTGAAGGGTTCAGTCTGGGGTTCTGAAGGGTTTTGAAGGGTTCAGTCTGGGGTTCTGAAGGGTTTTGAAGGGTTCAGTCTGGGGTTCTGAAGGGTTTTGAAGGGTTCAGTCTGGGGTTCTGGGGTTCTGGGGTTCTGAAGGGTTCAGTCTGGGGTTCTGAAGGGTTCAGTCTGGGGTTCTGAAGGGTTCAGTCTGGGGTTCTGAAGGGTTCAGTCTGGGGTTCTGAAGGGTTCAGTCTGGGGCTCTGAAGGGTTCAGTCTGGGGTTCAGAAGGGCTTTGAAGGGTTCAGTCTGGGGTTCTGGGGTTCTGGGGTTCTGAAGGGTTCAGTCTGGGGTTCTGAAGGGTTCAGTCTGGGGTTCTGAAGGGTTCAGTCTGGGGCTCTGAAGGGCTTTGAAGGGTTCAGTCTGGGGTTCTGAAGGGTTCAGTCTGGGGCTCTGAAGGGTTCAGTCTGGGGTTCAGAAGGGCTTTGAAGGGTTCAGTCTGGGGTTCAGAAGGGCTTTGAAGGGTTCAGTCTGGGGTTCTGGGGTTCTGGGGTTCTGAAGGGTTCAGTCTGGGGTTCTGGGGTTCTGAAGGGTTCAGTCTGGGGCTCTGAAGGATTTTGAAGGGTTCAGTCTGGGGTTCTGAAGGGTTTTGAAGGGTTCAGTCTGGGGCTCTGAAGGATTTTGAAGGGTTCAGTCAGGGGCTCTGAAGGATTTTGAAGGGTTCAGTCTGGGGCTCTGAAGGATTTTGAAGGGTTCAGTCAGGGGCTCTGAAGGGTTCTGAAGGGTTTTGAAGGGTTCAGTCTGGGGTTCTGAAGGGTTCAGTCTGGGGTTCTGAAGGGTTCAGTCTGGGGTTCTGAAGGGTTCAGTCTGGGGTTCTGAAGGGTTCAGTCTGGGGCTCTGAAGGGTTCAGTCTGGGGCTCTGAAGGATTTTGAAGGGTTCAGTCTGGGGTTCTGGGGTTCAGAAGGGTTCTGAAGGGTTCAGTCTGGGGTTCTGAAGGGTTCAGTCTGGGGCTCTGAAGGATTTTGAAGGGTTCAGTCTGGGGTTCTGGGGTTCAGAAGGGTTCTGAAGGGTTCAGTCTGGGGTTCTGAAGGGTTCAGTCTGGGGCTCTGAAGGGCTTTGAAGGGTTCAGTCTGGGGCTCTGAAGGATTTTGAAGGGTTCAGTCTGGGGTTCAGAAGGGCTTTGAAGGGTTCAGTCTGGGGTTGTGAGGGTTCTGAAGGGTTCAGTCTGGGGTTCTGAAGGGCTTTGAAGGGTTCAGTCTGGGGTTGTGAGGGTTCTGAAGGGTTCAGTCTGGGGTTCTGAAGGGTTTTGAAGGGTTCAGTCTGGGGTTCTGAAGGGTTCAGTCAGGGGCTCTGAATGGTTCAGTCTGGGGCTCTGAAGGATTTTGAAGGGTTCAGTCAGGGGCTCTGAAAGGTTCTGAAGGGTTCAGTCTGGGGCTCTGAAGGATTTTGAAGGGTTCAGTCTGGGGTTGTGAGGGTTCTGAAGGGTTCAGTCTGGGGTTCTGAAGGGTTCTGAAGGGTTCAGTCTGGGGCTCTGAAGGATTTTGAAGGGTTCAGTCTGGGGTTCAGAAGGGCTGTGAAGGGTTCAGTCTGGGGTTCAGAAGGGCTGTGAAGGGTTCAGTCTGGGGTTCAGAAGGGCTTTGAAGGGTTCAGTCTGGGGTTCAGAAGGGTTCAGTCTGGGGCTCTGAAGGATTTTGAAGGGTTCAGTCTGGGGTTCAGAAGGGTTCAGTCAGGGGCTCTGAAGGGTTCAGTCAGGGGCTCTGAAAGGTTCTGAAGGGTTCAGTCTGGGGTTCTGAAGGGCTTTGAAGGGTTCAGTCTGGGGTTCAGAAGGGCTTTGAAGGGTTCAGTCAGGGGCTCTAAAGGGTTCAGTCTGGGGCTCTGAAGGGTTCAGTCTGGGGCTCTGAAGGATTTTGAAGGGTTCAGTCTGGGGTTCAGAAGGGTTCAGTCAGGGGCTCTGAAGGGTTCAGTCAGGGGCTCTGAAAGGTTCTGAAGGGTTCAGTCTGGGGTTCTGAAGGGTTTTGAAGGGTTCAGTCAGGGGCTCTGAAGGGTTTTGAAGGGTTCAGTCTGGGGTTCTGAAGGGTTTTGAAGGGTTCAGTCTGGGGCTCTGAAGGGTTTTGAAGGGTTCAGTCTGGGGCTCTGAAGGGTTTTGAAGGGTTCAGTCTGGGGTTCTGAAGGGTTTTGAAGGGTTCAGTCTGGGGTTCTGAAGGGTTTTGAAGGGTTCAGTCTGGGGTTCTGGGGTTCTGGGGTTCTGAAGGGTTCAGTCTGGGGTTCTGAAGGGTTCAGTCTGGGGTTCTGAAGGGTTCAGTCTGGGGTTCTGAAGGGTTCAGTCTGGGGTTCTGAAGGGTTCAGTCTGGGGCTCTGAAGGGTTCAGTCTGGGGTTCTGAAGGGTTCAGTCTGGGGTTCAGAAGGGTTCAGTCAGGGGCTCTGAAGGGTTCAGTCAGGGGCTCTGAAAGGTTCTGAAGGGTTCAGTCTGGGGTTCTGAAGGGCTTTGAAGGGTTCAGTCTGGGGTTCAGAAGGGCTTTGAAGGGTTCAGTCTGGGGTTCAGAAGGGTTCAGTCTGGGGCTCTGAAGGGTTCAGTCTGGGGTTCTGAAGGATTTTGAAGGGTTCAGTCTGGGGTTCAGAAGGGTTCAGTCAGGGGCTCTGAAGGGTTCAGTCAGGGGCTCTGAAAGGTTCTGAAGGGTTCAGTCTGGGGTT
>NC_137102.1:62491251-62503751 GCF_949357685.1 Gobio gobio | reverse complement strand
CCACAGGGTCATGGAGGACCAGTGGAGAACCGGCCACAGGGTCATGGAGGACCAGTGGAGAACCGGCCACAGGGTCATGGAGGACCAGTGGAGAACCGGCCATAGGGTCATGGAGGACCAGTGGAGAACCGGCCACAGGGTCATGGAGGACCAGTGGAGAACCGGCCACAGGGTCATGAAGGACCAGTGGAGAACCGGCCACAGGGTCATGGAGGACCAGTGGAGAACCGGCCACAGGGTCATGGAGGACCAGTGGAGAACCGGCCACAGGGTCATGGAGGACCAGTGGAGAACCGGCCACAGGGTCATGGAGGACCAGTGGAAAACCGGCCACAGGGTCATGAAGGACCAGTGGAGAACCGGCCACAGGGTCATGAAGGACCAGTGGAGAACCGGCCACAGGGTCATGAAGGACCAGTGGAGAACCGGCCACAGGGTCATGAAGGACCAGTGGAGAACCGGCCACAGGGTCATGGAGGACCAGTGGAGAACCGGCCACAGGGTCATGGAGGACCAGTGGAGAACCGGCCACAGGGTCATGGAGGACCAGTGGAGAACCGGCCACAGGGTCATGAAGGACCAGTGGAGAACCGGCCACAGGGTCATGAAGGACCAGTGGAGAACCGGCCACAGGGTCATGAAGGACCAGTGGAGAACCGGCCACAGGGTCATGAAGGACCAGTGGAGAACCGGTCACAGGGTCATGGAGGACCAGTGGAGAACCGGCCACAGGGTCATGAAGGACCAGTGGAGAACCGGCCACAGGGTCATGGAGGACCAGTGGAGAACCGGCCACAGGGTCATGGGCGGCCGAGGCTCATTGATGCCCGTGTGGTCGATCAAACAGACGAGCTACTGGAGCTCAAACTGCTCCAGAAGTTAATGCTGGTTCTGATAGAAAGGGCTCAGAATACACAGAGCATCTCAGTTTGTGGAGTATGGAGCAGTCAGGGTGCCCATGCTGACCCCTGACCCCGCCCAAAGCACCAACAGTGGCCCGTGAGCATCAGAACTGGACCACGGAGCAATGGAAGAAGGCGGCCTGGTCTGAGGAAGCACAAATGCTTCAGGAATGGTTTGAGGAGCACAACAATGAGTTTGAGGCGTTGACTCTGCCTCCAAATTCCCCAGATCTCAATCCAGTCGAGCATCTGTGGGATGAGCTGAACAAACAAGTCCCATCCATGGAGGACTTAAAGGATCTGCTGCTAACATCTTGGTGCCAGATACCACAGCACACCTTCAGGGGTCTAGAGGAGTCCTAGGGGGACCAACACAATATCGGTGTATATACAGGTGCTGGTCATATAAGTCCTGTTGGAAAATGAAATCTGCATCTCCATAAAGTTGGTCTGCAGCAGGAAGCATGAAGTGCTCAAAAACTTCCTGGTATACGGCTGCGTTGACCTCTGACCTCAGAAAACACACAGTGGACCAACACCAGCGCATGACATGGCACCCCAAACCATCACTGACTGTGGAAACTTTACACTGGACCTCAAGCAGCGTGGAATCTCCCCCACATTTTTGAATGGGTTTTGTTTCACAATCCTCTCCAGGGGATCTCAAGAAACGTGGATTGTGTGCCTCTCCTCTCTTCCTCCAGACTCTGAGACCCGGATTTCCAAAGGAAATGCAAAATTGACTTTCATCAGAGAACATAACTTTGGAACACTTTTTTTCCTTTTTGTCTTTAGCCCAGGTGAGACGCTTCTGACGCTGTCTGTTGGTCAAGAGTGCGACAGCTGAAACCCATGTCTTGCATACGTCTGTGTGTAGTGGTTCTTGAAGCACTGACTCCAGCTCCAGTCCACTCTTTGTGAATCTCCTCCACATTTTTGAATGGGTTTTGTTTCACAATCCTCTTCAGGGTGCGGTTATCCCTATTGCTTCTACACTTTTTTTCTAGCACATCTTTTCCTTCCCTTCACCTCTCTATTAATGTGCTTGGACACAGAGCTCTGAGAACAGCCAGCCTCTTTTGCAATGACCTTTTGTGTCTTGTCCTCCTTGTGCAAGGGGTCAAAGGTCGTCTTTTGGACAGCTGTCAGGTCAGCTTCTTCCCCATGATTGTGTCTCCTACAGAACTAGACTGAGAGACCATTTAAAGGCCTTTGCAGGTGTTGTGAGTTCATCAGCTGATTAGAGTGTCTTCAATATTCAACCTTTTCACAATATTCTCATTTTCTGATATACTGAATTTGGGATTTTCCTTAGTTATCAGTTACAATCATCAAAATTAAAAGAAATAAACATTTGAAATATATCAGTCTGTGTGTAATGAAGGAATATAATATACAAGTTTCACTTTTTTGAATGTAATCAGTGAAATAAATCAACTTTTTGATGATATTCTAATGATATGACCAGCACCTGTATATGTCTGTGTGAAACTGAAAACTCTTTACACAGTCAGAAGAACATGTGCTTGTGTGTTCAAACTCACCCTGTCAGTTTCAGACTAGCCTCTGGCTACAGTTCACCTTCACACGCCTCATTAAACGCCTGATGGTTTGGGTCACAGTTGCTGACATCATGTTGTCTTCCATGAATCTGTGCACTTTGGTGTTTATTATTATTAGGGCCCGAGTGCTGGCACGTTTCATTTAAGGATCATTTATTGAAAGTTGCAGTTAAAGGTGTTTTAAACACAGTTGTGTGTGTGTGTGTTGTGTTCCTCGTCTGGTTGTGTTAGAGCTGTTTGCATGAGTGAGTGCAGGCGTGTTAATCGAGTTCCCATAGAGGCTCATTAGACTGGATCAGAGCAGAAACCAGTTCAGCAAGAGTCAGGCGAGCGGAGCTTCAGTGTTGCTCATGGAGGTCAGGTGTGAGTTTCTCTGGAGACAGAGTCTGAGGTAACGTCTGCCGGCTTTAGATACTCAGAGCTCGATGTGTTTCTTAAAGCAAACATGTTTCATTTGGGCTTTAATGTCCTTCTGAGTAGCAGCACCGCCTCATCGCTGAAGGTAATTCTCTCACTGGGCTTCTGAAGAGCAGCTCTGCTTCGGAAATTCAGAAGTCTGGTTTTTATTATTTAAAGCCGTTCAGTGACAAAAGACTTTTACAGTTACAAACTATACTAATTGTTTGCCATTATTAATATTAATAGTTTAATGATTGAACTGAAATAATCAAGACACGCATCATCTGAACCGATCGTAAATATTAATGAAGTGTTTTCTGTTGATGATCTAATCAGTTGTTGAGCGCCGCTGTGTAAAGTCATGCAGATATCATCTCTAAACAAAAGTGTTTTCAGCGTTTCACTTTCGTTTACACACGCGTGTGTGATGTGACAGGCTGTGGATGACGAGTCATGTTGAGGAGTGTGTGTGAGTGCAGATGTTTGTCGTGCTTCAGATATCAGCTGGAGATCAGTGGAGCCTCAGCCCAGCCCAAGAGCAGCATGAGACGCTCTTCAGACAGCAGGAGCTTCCAGAGCCCAGACCACACGCCCCCAGAGGCCAACAGCAGCAGCGCACGCAGGTGATCACCTGACCCTGAGCTGACCCTGAGCTGACCCTGAGCTGACCCTGAGCTGACCCTGAGCTGACCCTGTGCTGACCCTGAGCTGAGCCTGAGCTGAGCCTGAGCTGACCCTGAGCTGACCCTGAGCTGACCCTGAGCTGACCCTGACCTGACCCTGAGCTGAGCCTGAGCTGACCCTGAGCTGAGCCTGAGCTGAGCCTGAGCTGACCCTGAGCTGACCCTGAGCTGACCCTGAGCTGACCCTGACCTGACCCTGAGCTGACCCTGAGCTGACCCTGAGCTGAGCCTGAGCTGAGCCTGAGCTGACCCTGAGCTGACCCTGAGCTGACCCTGAGCTGAGCCTGAGCTGACCCTGAGCTGACCCTGTGCTGACCCTGAGCTGAGCCTGAGCTGAGCCTGACCTGACCTGACCCTGAGCTGACCCTGAGCTGACCCTGACCTGACCCTGAGCTGACCCTGAGCTGACCCTGAGCTGAGCCTGAGCTGAGCCTGAGCTGAGCCTGAGCTGACCCTGAGCTGACCCTGAGCTGACCCTGAGCTGACCCTGAGCTGAGCCTGAGCTGACCCTGAGCTGAGCCTGAGCTGAGCCTGAGCTGACCCTGAGCTGACCCTGAGCTGAGCCTGAGCTGACCCTGAGCTGACCCTGAGCTGAGCCTGAGCTGACCCTGACCTGACCCTGAGCTGAGCCTGACCTGAGCCTGACCTGACCCTGAGCTGACCCTGAGCTGAGCCTGACCCTGAGCTGACCCTGAGCTGAGCCTGAGCTGACCCTGAGCTGAGCCTGAGCTGACCCTGACCTGACCCTGAGCTGACCCTGAGCTGACCCTGAGCTGAGCCTGAGCTGACCCTGAGCTGACCCTGAGCTGACCCTGAGCTGAGCCTGAGCTGACCCTGAGCTGACCCTGAGCTGACCCTGAGCTGAGCCTGAGCTGACCCTGAGCTGACCCTGAGCTGAGCCTGAGCTGACCCTGACCTGACCCTGAGCTGAGCCTGACCTGACCCTGAGCTGACCCTGAGCTGACCCTGAGCTGAGCCTGAGCTGACCCTGAGCTGAGCCTGAGCTGACCCTGAGCTGACCCTGAGCTGACTCTGAGCTGAGCCTGAGCTGACCCTGACCTGACCCTGAGCTGACCCTGAGCTGACCCTGAGCTGACCCTGAGCCTGACCCTGAGCTGACCCTGAGCTGACCCTGACCTGACCCTGAGCTGACCCTGAGCTGAGCCTGAGCTGACCCTGAGCTGACCCTGACCTGACCCTGAGCTGACCCTGAGCTGACCCTGACCTGACCCTGAGCTGACCTAAGCTGACCCTGAGCTGAGCCTGACCTGACCCTGAGCTGACCCTGACCTGACCCTGAGCTGACCCTGACCTGACCCTGTGCTGACCCTGAGCTGACCCTGACCTGACCCTGAGCTGACCCTGAGCTGACCCTGACCCTGACCTGACCCTGACCTGACCCTGAGCTGACCCTGAGCTGCTGTCTGGGGGCTCTTCAATAATGTGCCCTCAAACAATATTCACACATTCATGGAGCGGTTTTCAGCTGGACGCTTGTCTGATGTTTTTTAAATGTTGCTAGAACATTCGACTCAGAGAACCTTCAGAAATATCTTTTACAACTTAGTTTTATTAGCTGGGATTTCATTCATCGTGAAACCCACAATAAATCAGTGTGTGATCCATAACTATAACCGTAACTATAACCATAACTATAACTATAACTATAACTAACTATAACTATAACTATAAATATTTTACATTTCACTGCCAGTTTTACATTTCACTGCCAGTTGTATATTGTGTATATAACTGTGTATGTGACAAATAAAACTCTTGAAACTATAACTATAACTATAACTATAACTATAACTATAACTATAACCGTAACCATAACTGTAACTATAACTATAACTATAACTATAACTATAACTATAACCGTAACTATAACCATAACTATAACTATAACTATAACTATAACTATAACTATAACTATAACCGTAACTATAACCGTAACTATAACCATAACTATAACCGTAACTATAACCATAACTATAACCATAACTATAACTATAACTATAACTATAACTATAACTATAACTATAACTATAACTATAACTATAACTATAACTATAGCCATAACTTTAGCCATAACTATAGCCATAACTATAACCATAACTTTAGCCATAACTATAGCCATAACTATAACCATAACTTTAGCCATAACTTTAGCCATAACTATAGCCATAACTTTAGCCATAACTATAGCCATAACTATAGCCATAACTATAGCCATAACTATAACCATAACTTTAGCCATAACTATAGCCATAACTATAGCCATAACTATTCCCATAACTAAAGCCATAACTATAGCCATAACTATTCCCATAACTAAAGCCATAACTATAGCCATAACTTTAGCCATAACTATAGCCATAACTATAGCCATAACTGCATCAGCGGTCGATATCGTTCTGTTTACTCTCAGGTTTGTCGTCTGTCTCTTTAAATGCTTGCGCTCGTTAGAGCAGGCTGGATTCTGATTGGCTGTCAGTGTTTGTATTGTTCCTCTGTGTCGTTATCGTTTACTGTGCTTGCTGTGAACTGACCTCTAACCTGTGACCCTGATTTCAGCCATTGGTTGCGTCATCTTTATGATAATGATCTCCTGTCCCTCAGATCCGTGACCATCGAGGAGGAGGAGGGTCTGGGTCGCCCCGACGGATCGGCCGCTCATAGCGTGAGTGTGTTCTTCATCACCAGTCCAGGAACTCTTCAGGAACACAGCACTGTCCTAACCTTCTGTTCTTCTGCTCAGAGCTTCAAGAACCACAACAGAACCTTCCACAAGCTCTTCCCTGAGGTTCCAGAGACGGAGGATTTGCAGCACGGTGAGTTTCTGCAGCACGTCTTCATCCCTAGAGTGAAGAGTGTGAGCTGATGTGTGTGTCCTGTCTCAGTGTTCAGCTGTGCTCTGCATAAGGAGGTCATCTACCACGGGAAGATGTACATGTCCCATCGGCACATCTGCTTCCACTCGTCTGTGCTCCTCAAGGAGACCAAGGTGAGGACAATCCCTCTATCGCTCATGTGTCGTCAGCGCATCGCTCACATTCTTCAGAGTCGCTTATGTTAAATCAGGCTTTCATAGACAAGAGAAGGTCGGTGAAGCTGTTCACTCATTGGCCATTAAAACACGATTAATGCATGAACATATTTACATACCCTCACCTAAAGGATTATTAGGAACACACACTAATACTGTGTTTGACCCCCTTTGGCCTTCAGAACTGCCTTAATTCTACGTGGCATTGACTCAACAAGCTGCTGAAAGCATTCTTTAGAAATGTTGGCCATATTGATAGGAGAGCATCTTGCAGTTGATGGAGATTTGTGGGATGCACATCGAGGGCACGAAGCTCCCGTTCCACCACATCCCAAAGATGCTCTATTGGGTTGAGATCTGGAGACTGTGGCGGCCATTTTAGTCCAGTGAACTCATTGTCATGTTCAAGAAACCAATTTGAAATGATTGGAGCTTTGTGACGGTGCATTATCCTGCTGGAAGTAGCCATCAGAGGATGGGGACATGGTGCTCATAAAGGGATGGACATGGGCAGAAACAATGCTCAGGTAGGCCGTGGCATTTAAACCATGCCCAATTGGCACTAAGGGGCCTAAAGTGTGCCAAGAAAACATCCCCCACACCATTACACCACCACCACCAGCCTGCACAGTGGGAACAAGGCATGATGGATCCATGTTCTCATTCTGTTTACGCCAAATTCTGACTCTACCATCTGAATGTCTCAACAGAAATCCAGACTCATCAGACCAGGCAACATTTTTCCAGTCTTCAACTGTCCAATTTTGGTGAGCTGGTGCAAATTGTCGCCTCTTTTTCCTCTTTGTAGTGGAGATGAGTGGTACCCGGTGGGGTCTTCTGCTGTTGTAGCCCATCCGCCTCAAGGTTGTGTGTGTTGTGGCTTCACAAATGCTTTGCTGCAGACCTCGGTTGTAACGAGTGGTTATTTCAGTCAAAGTTGCTCTTCTATCAGCTTGAATCAGTCGGCCCATGACCTCTGACCTCTAGCATCAACAAGGCATTTTCTCCCACAGGACTGCCGCATACTGGATGCTTTTCCCTTTTCACACCATTCTTTCTAAACCCTAGAAATGGTTGTGCGTGAAAATCCCAGTAACTGAGCAGATTGTGAAATACTCAGACCGGCCCGTCTGGCACCAACAACCATGCCACGCTCAAAATTGCTTAAATCTCCTTTCTATCCCATTCCGACATTCAGTGTGGAGTTCAGGAGATTGACTTGACCAGGACCACACCCCTAAATGCATTGAAGAAACTGCCATGTGATTGGTTGATTAGATAAGAGAAATTGAACAGGTGTTCCTAATAATCCTTTAGGTGAGTGTAAATAAGGCTGCAAAGATATATATTTATTATGTAGTTCTAGGGGAAACGTAATGAAATTAAAGAACAAAGAAGACATTCAAACGCTGACTGATCCACTCATGGCTATGAGGAAGACGGGACTAACGCGGATCTCATTATGGAGGTGTTCAAGTCCAAGGGCACCTGCCACAAGCAGTGTTCATTTCGTTGACGTATAAATTTCGTCATCATTTTCGTCAACAACCTTTTTTCACTGATGAAAACGAGACGATAAGTAAATAAAAACTAGTGTTGGATGACAAAAACTATAACAAAAACTTACTGTCATTTTCGTCAACAAATAAAAACTAGATGTAAATGTTAGTGAGGGGCGATGAGGGCAGAGATGGGGTCAGAACTGATGTCCTGTGTCACAGATGAACACATTTGATCTGAACTGATCTAACCTCTGGAAAACACACGGCCTACAGGCTCTCACACACACACACACACACACACACACACACACACACACACACACACACACACACACACACACACACACACACACACACACACACACACACACACACACACACACACACACACACACACACCCAATCCAGCTCCAGAGCGGGTCAATCAATAACACACATTTATGCCAGACCAGTGTTTATGAACTAATGCTGATGAATAATCACAATGTTTACTTTACGATGTTTATATAGTCATATATTTTAGATCTCCCGCATCTGAACTTGAATGAGCTCCTGCAACTGCAATAGAGGCGCAGACATTTCAAAATAAGAGTCCTGGTGTATTTCGAGCTTGTTTATCATTAAAAGTCATGCATTATATATTCGTTTTTGGTTACACAATAAACTGCATTTAATTTAATTCCCATTTAATTCATATTCAGGAGGAAAGACCAGTATTAGACACATATTCAATAAAGTATCAGGGTTATAACAGTTCACTAAAACCATTTAAAAAATCTTCATTACTTGAAATTAAATAAATGTTAACTGAATTAAAAAAATAAAATAAACAAACTTATTTGAAGCTTTAGCTTAACCTGATATGGCCTACTGACTAAAACAGAAATACAAAGTTATAAAAACTATTTAGCTGTTTTTAAAAAACAGACACAAAAGTGAATTGAGCTTTTTTTTATATTTTTAATGTCAAAAACAAAATGATGTCAAAATGTCAGTTCAAGTGACAGTCGGTTATGTGATGCTTAAATGCTTAATGTATTAAAATTTAACTAAACTCATTCGATTATAGGAGACTAAAACTACTGTAGATTTAGTCGACTAAAATCGTATGATATTTAGTCGACTAAAACTAGACTAAAACTAAAAATAATTCAGGTGACTAAAATATAACTAAAACTAAATGGCATTTTAGTCAAAAGACTATGACTAAAACTAAATCAAAATTTGCTGTCAAAATTAACACTGGCCACAAGCCCATTCCCATTCCATTCCGAGTTTTAACTCAAAAAGTCATGTTATCGTTGTGTGTAGCGACTTGCATGTGCCCTGTAATCTCATGAGATGCGATACCTGGCGAGCCTAGAAATCTAGACGCACCCTAGCGGCAGCAGAAGTAAGAGGACACATCGCAATGGGGTATAAGTTGTACCCCTGGGGGCTGGGGCGCAAGAGCGACCCAAATTTCCCCACTGACTTACTATGGGGAGGGACGGCCCATTAATCCTACTATGGGAACCTTTATAGGGATTTTGTATTGAACATAACTCTGGATCACAGTGTCATAGAGACAAGGGGGTGGGCTCAATTTACTCAGGGCGTCCAATCACTATCTCAGGATCATCGTGAAGCTATCAAGCCACGCCCTAGCAACCATTTAGAGCTCCCTAGCAATTGATCCCATAGATTTCCATTGAAAAACATCAAAGGGATATCTTTAGAGAGAAGTGTCATAGAAACACGAGGGTGAGATTGTTTGGGGTTGGCCTCAATTTACTATGGCAACCAATCACTATCTCACACTAGAATGTGGTAAAACATGACAGTCAGGGTCGTCTAGCAACTCCCTGGTCAGGCCAATCACAGTGTGTATAGAGTCGGTGGGCAGGCTTAACATAATGACGGCAGAGTTGTGGCGGTTCCGCGTGCTACTGTAAACACAGAAGCTGGAGAACAGCAGTCTCTCCAATCGGCTTTGGCCATGACTACTGGACATTTCAACACCTTGTTTTCTTGTGTGTGATTGGTTGAAGCCTTGTGTGTGTGTGTATTCAGATGTGTGTGTGTGTGTGTGTGTGTGTGTTCGTATTCAGATGTGTGTGTGTGTGTGTGTGTGTGTGTGTGTGTGTGTGTTCGTGTTCAGATGTGTGTGTGTGTGTGTGTGTGTGTGTATTCAGATGTGTGTGTGTGTGTGTGTGTGTGTGTGTGTGTGTGTGTGTGTGTGTGTGTGTGTGTGTGTGTGTGTGTTCGTGTTCAGATGTGTGTGTGTGTGTGTGTGTGTGTGTTTGTGTTCGTGTACAGATATGTGTGTGTGTGTGTGTATTCAGATGTGTGTGTGTGTGTGTGTGTGTGTTCAGATGCGTGTGTGTGTGTGTGTTCAGATGTGTGTGTGTGTGTGTGTGTGTGTGTGTATTCAGATGCGTGTGTGTGTGTGTGTGTGTGTTCAGATGTGTGTGTGTGTGTGTGTGTGTGTGTGTGTTCAGATATGTGTGTGTGTGTGTGTGTGTGTGTGTGTGTGTTCGTGTTCAGATGTGTGTGTGTGTGTGTGTTTCTGCAGGTGATGATCCTCACGTCCAGCGTTCAGACTATAAAGAAGAAACACACGGCGAAGATCGTTCCCAATGCGGTCGCTGTCATCACCAATGCCGGAGACAAGGTCAGAGGTCACATGACTCAAACACACGTCACATGGGACAACACTAATGTTTTTGTGATATCAACTTCAAATTTGGACACACATGGCTTTGAATTTATAGCAGTTTTACAGACCTAATCATTAAGTCAAATATATATTTTGTATAATATAAAAAATGTTTAGTGAGCTGAGGCGGTTAGTGTCACATGACTGATGTTCTGTGTGTGTGTCACATGACTGATGTTCTGTGTGTGTGTGTGTGTGTGTGTGTGTGTGTGTGTGTGTGTGTGTGTGTGTGTGTGTGTGTGTGTGTGTGTGTGTGTGTGTCAGTATGTGTTCGTGTCTCTGCGGAATCGGGAGTCGTGTTTCCAGCGGCTCCAGTCACTCTGTCCTCAGCTGCAGGTTCGAGCTCCGCTTCTACTGATCATGATGATGTTTAAGAGTGTGTGTGTGTGTGTTCAATCTAAAGTGAGACTGTGTTTGCTCCTAGACTGAGGTCGTCAGCAGGAAATCCTCCACAGAAAACACTCCTGAGATGGACTTTGACAGAGTAAGAATCTTTCCCAGACAGATCTAAGAACTGGAGCTGCTGCGTTTTGGACCAGCTGGAGTTTGTTTATTAAGCGAGCAGGGCAACCACCCAGTAGAGCATTACAATAATCTACAGTTCATCAACATTACAATAATCTACAGCTCATCATCATTACAATAATCTACAGCTCATCAACATTACAATAATCTACAGCTCATGAACATTACAATAATCTACAGCTCATGAACATTACAATAATCTACAGCTCATGAACATTACAATAATCTACAGCTCATGAACATTACAATAATCTACAGCTCATCAACATTACAATAATCTACAGCTCATCAACATTACAATAATCTACAGCTCATCAACATTACAATAATCTACAGCTCATGAACATTACAATAATCTACAGCTCATCAACATTACAATAATCTACAGCTCATCAACATTACAATAATCTACAGCTCATCAACATTACAATAATCTACAGCTCATCAACATTACAATAATCTACAGCTCATGAACATTACAATAATCTACAGCTCATCAACATTACAATAATCTACAGCTCATCAACATTACAATAATCTACAGCTCATCAACATTACAATAATCTACAGCTCATCAACATTACAATAATCTACAGCTCATGAACATTACAATAATCTACAGCTCATCAACATTACAATAATCTACAGCTCATGAACATTACAATAATCTACAGCTCATGAACATTACAATAATCTACAGCTCATCAACATTACAATAATCTACAGCTCATCAACATTACAATAATCTACAGCTCATCAACATTACAATAATCTACAGCTCATGATCATTACAATAATCTACAGCTCATCAACATTACAATAATCTACAGCTCATCAACATTACAATAATCTACAGCTCATGAACATTACAATAATCTACAGCTCATCAACATTACAATAATCTACAGCTCATCAACATTACAATAATCTACAGCTCATCATCATTACAATAATCTACAGCTCATGAACATTACAATAATCTACAGCTCATCAACATTACAATAATCTACAGCTCATCATCATTACAATAATCTACAGCTCATGAACATTACAATAATCTACAGCTCATCATCATTACAATAATCTACAGCTCATGAACATTACAATAATCTACAGCTCATCAACATTACAATAATCTACAGCTCATCAACATTACAATAATCTACAGCTCATCAACATT
>NC_137102.1:62471251-62481251 GCF_949357685.1 Gobio gobio | reverse complement strand
TGTGTGTGTGTGTGTGTGTGTGTGTGTGTGTGTGAATTTTTTTTAATGTATTTTAATTTTATATGTTTCTATACTCATCTTCTGCAGGTGAGCGGAGCGAGAGATGACGAATGAGAGTGAGATGATCTGACTCTGGATCAGTGAGAGTCTCGGGTCACTAAAGCATTCACCTGACTGCCTCGAACACCAGAGACCTGCTCCTGACCGATCACCTGACCGATCACCTGTCCGAACACCTGACCGATCACCTGACCGAACACCTGACCGAACACCTGACCGATCACCTGACCGATCACCTGACCGAACACCTGACCGAACACCTGACCGATCACCTGACCGAACACCTGAGACCTGCTCCTGACGATCACCTGAGACCTGCTCCTGAACGAACACCAGAGACCTGCTCCTGAAGATCACCTGACCGAACACCTGAGACCTGCTCCTGACCGATCACCTGACCGAACACCTGACCGAACACCTGACCGAACACCAGAGACCTGCTCCTGACGATCACCTGAGACCTGCTCCTGACCGAACACCTGACCGAACACCAGAGACATGCTCCTGACCGATCACCTGACCGATCACCTGACCGAACACCTGAGACCTGCTCCTGACGATCACCTGAGACCTGCTCCTGACGATCACCTGAGACCTGCTCCTGACCGAACACCTGAGACCTGCTCCTGACCGAACACCTGACCGAACACCAGAGACATGCTCCTGACCGATCACCTGACCGAACATCAGAGACCTGCTCCTGACCGATCACCTGACTGAACACCAGAGATCTGCTCCTGACCGATCACCTGACTGAACACCAGAGACCTGCTCCTGACCGATCACCTGACTGAACACCTGAGACCTGCTCCTGACCGATCACCTGCTCCTGACCGATCACCTGACCGAACACCAGAGACCTGCTCCTGACCGATCACCTGACTGAACACCAGAGACCTGCTCCTGACCGATCACCTGACTGAACACCTGAGACCTGCTCCTGACCGATCACCTGCTCCTGACCGATCACCTGACCGAACTCCTGACCGAACTCCTGACCGAACACCTGACCGAACTCCTGACCGAACACCTGACCGAACACCTGCTCCTGACCGAACACCTGCTCCTGACCGATCACCTGACCGAACACCAGAGACCTGCTCCTGACGATCACCTGACTGAACACCTGAGACCTGCTCCTGACCGAACACCTGACCGAACTCCTGACCGAACACCTGACCGAACACCTGCTCCTGACCGAACACCTGCTCCTGACCGATCACCTGACCGAACACCAGACACCTGCTCCTGACCGATCACCTGACTGAACACCTGCTCCTGACCAAACACCTGACCGAACACCAGAGACCTGCTCCTGACCGATCACCTGACTGAACACCAGAGACCTGCTCCTGACTGAACACCTGACCGAACACCTGCTCCTGACCAAACACCTGACCGAACACCTGCTCCTGACCAAACACCTGACCGAACACCTGCTCCTGACCGAACACCTGAGACCTGCTCCTGACCAAACACCTGATCGAACACCTGCTCCTGACCGAACACCTGAGACCTGCTCCTGACCGAACACCTGACCGAACACCTGCTCCTGACTGAACACCTGACCGAACACCTGCTCCTGACTGAACACCTGACCGAACACCTGAGACCTGCTCCTGACTGAACACCTGCTCCTGACCGAACACCTGCTCCTGACCGATCACCTGACCGAACACCAGAGACCTGCTCCTGACCGATCACCTGACTGAACACCAGAGACCTGCTCCTGACCGATCACCTGACCGAACACCTGCTCCTGACCAAACACCTGACCGAACACCAGAGACCTGCTCCTGACCGATCACCTGACTGAACACCAGAGACCTGCTCCTGACTGAACACCTGACCGAACACCTGCTCCTGACCAAACACCTGACCGAACACCTGCTCCTGACCGAACACCTGAGACCTGCTCCTGACCAAACACCTGATCGAACACCTGCTCCTGACCGAACACCTGCTCCTGACTGAACACCTGAGACCTGCTCCTGACCGAACACCTGACCGAACACCTGCTCCTGACTGAACACCTGACCGAACACCTGCTCCTGACTGAACACCTGACCGAACACCTGAGACCTGCTCCTGACTGAACACCTGCTCCTGACCGAACACCTGAGACCTTCTCCTGACCTAACACCTGACCGAACACCTGAGACCTGCTCCTGACCGAACACCTGACCGAACACCTGCTCCTGACCGAACACCTGCTCCTGACTGAACACCTGACCGAACACCTGACCGAACACTAGCTCCTGACCGAACACCTGCTCCTGACTGAACACCTGACCGAACACCTGACCGAACACCTGAAAAACCCCTGACCGAGACCTGCTCCTGACCGATCACCTGACTGAACACCTGAGACCTGCTCCTGACCGAACACCAGAGATCTGCTCCTGACCGAACACCTGACCGAACACCTGAGACCTGCTCCTGACTGAACACCTGAAAAACACCTGACCGAACACCTGCTCCTGACTGAACACCTGAAAAACACCTGACCGAACAGGTGCACCTGACCGAACACCTGCTCCTGACCGAACACCTGACCGAACACCTGCTCCTGACCGAACACCTGCTCCTGACCGAACACCTGACCGAACACCTGCTCCTGACCGAACACCTGACCGAACACCTGCTCCTGACCGAACACCTGACCGAACACCTGCTCCTGACCGAACACCTGAAAAACCCCTGACCAAACACCTGCTCCTGACCGAACACCTGCTCCTGACCGAACACCTGACCGAACACCTGAAAAACCCCTGACTGAACCCCTGCTCCTGACCGAACACCTGAAAAACCCCTGACCGAACACCTGCTCCTGACGAACACCTGCTCCTGACCGAACACCTGACCGAACACCTGCTCCTGACCGAACACCTGACCGAACATCTGCTCCTGACCGAACACCTGACCGAACAACTGACCGAACACCTGCTCCTGACCGAACACCTGACTGAACACCTGACCGAACACTAGAGACCTGCTCCTGACCAAACACCTGCTCCTGACCGAACACCTGACCGAACACCTGCTCCTGACCGAACACCTGCTCCTAACCGAACACCTGACTGAACATCTGCTCCTGACCGAACACCTGCTCCTAACCGAACACCTGCTCCTGACCGAACACCTGCTCCTGACCGAAAACCTGACCGAACACCTGCTTCTGACCGAACACCTGCTCCTGACCGAACACCTGCTCCTGACCGAACACCTGACCGAACACCTGCTCCTAACCGAACACCTGCTCCTGACCGAACACCTGCTCCTAACCGAACACCTGCTCCTGACCGAACACCTGCTCCTGACCGAACACCTGACTGAACACCTGCTCCTGACCGAACACCTGCTCCTAACCGAACACCTGACCGAACACCTGCTCCTGACCGAACACCTGACCGAACACCTGCTCCTGACCGAACACCTGCTCCTGACCGAACACCTGCTCCTAACCGAACACCTGACCGAACACCTGCTTCTGACCGAACACCTGCTCCTGACCGAACACCTGCTCCTGACCGAACACCTGACCAAACACCTGACCGAACACCTGACTGAACACCTGCTCCTGACCGAACACCTGCTCCTAACCGAACACCTGACCGAACACCTGCTCCTGACCGAACACCTGACCGAACATCTGACCGAACACCTGACCGAACACCTGACCGAACACCTGCTCCTGACCGAACACCTGCTCCTAACCGAACACCTGACCGAACACCTGCTCCTGACCGAACACCTGACCGAACACCTGCTCCTGACCGAACACCTGACCGAACACCTGACCGAACACCTGCTCCTGACCGAACACCTGACCGAACACCTGAAACACCCCTGACCGAACACCTGCTCCTGACCGAACACCTGAAAAACACCTGACCGAACACCTGCTCCTGACTGAACACCTGAAAAACACCTGACCGAACACCTGCTCCTGACCGAACACCTGACCGAACACCTGCTCCTGACCGAACACCTGCTCCTAACCGAACACCTGACCGAACACCTGACCGAACACCTGCTCCTGACCGAACACCTGCTCCTGACCGAACACCTGCTCCTGACCGAACACCTGACCGAACACCTGCTCCTGACCGAACACCTGCTCCTGACCGAACACCTGACCGAACACCTGCTCCTGACCGAACACCTGCTCCTGACCGAACACCTGACCGAACACCTGCTCCTGACCGAACACCTGCTCCTGACCGAACACCTGACCGAACACCTGCTCCTGACCGAACACCTGACCGAACACCTGACCGAACACCTGCTCCTGACCGAACACCTGACCGAACACCTGCTCCTGACCGAACACCTGACCGAACACCTGACCAAACACCTGACCGAACACCTGCTCCTGACCGAACACCTGCTCCTAACCGAACACCTGACCAAACACCTGCTCCTGACCGAACACCTGACCGAACACCTGCTCCTGACCAAACACCTGACCGAACACCTGCTCCTGACCGAACACCTGCTCCTGACCGAACACCTGACCGAACACCTGCTCCTGACCGAACACCTGACCAAACACCTGACCGAACACCTGCTCCTGACCGAACACCTGCTCCTGACCGAACACCTGACCGAACACCTGACCGAACACCTGCTCCTGACCGAACACCTGACCGAACACCTGCTCCTGACCGAACACCTGACCGAACACCTGACCGAACACCTGCTCCTGACCGAACACCTGCTCCTGACCGAACACCTGACCGAACACCTGCTCCTGACCGAACACCTGACCGAACACCTGCTCCTGACCGAACACCTGACCGAACACCTGAAAAACCCCTGACCGAACACCTGCTCCTGACCGAACACACACACACACACACACACTGTCGTCATCCACTCTCTCATGTTAATATTGTTATTACTGTTGTTTTGAGTAATCCTCTCAAGAAATAACTGCATATTTATTTTGAGACTTGTAAAGCAATAAAGTATATTTCTGAGGAGTGTGTTCTGTGTGAGTCTTTCTGTGAGACATGAACATGCACTGAATCTCACACACACACACACACACACACACACACACACACACACACACACACACACACACACACACACACACACACACACACACACACACACACACACACACACACATGAGCACACACTGTCCACCTCATAACCCTTTAGAATGTAAATACATCATCATCATGTTTATACACAACTGTAGGTGTTTCTCAATGTCAAGGATCCTTCCTCTAGGACTGGTCCTTCCTCTTCCTCTAGGACTGGTCCTTCCTCTTCCTCTAGGACTGGTCCTTCCTCTTCCTCTAGGACTGGTCCTTCCTCTTCCTCTAGGACTGGTCCTTCCTCTTCCTCTAGGACTGGTCCTTCCTCTTCCTCTGGGACTGGTCCTTCCTCTTCCTCTGGGACTGGTCCTTCCTCTTCCTCTAGGACTGGTCCTTCCTCTTCCTCTAGGACTGGTCCTTCCTCTTCCTCTAGGACTGGTCCTTCCTCTTCCTCTAGGACTGGTCCTTCCTCTTCCTCTAGGACTGGTCCTTCCTCTTCCTCTAGGACTGGTCTTTCCTCTTCCTCTAGGACTGGTCCTTCCTCTTCCTCTAGGACTGGTCCTTCCTCTTCCTCTAGGACTGGTCCTTCCTCTTCCTCTAGGACTGGTCCTTCCTCTTCCTCTAGGACTGGTCTTTCCTCTTCCTCTAGGACTGGTCCTTCCTCTTCCTCTAGGACTGGTCCTTCCTCTTCCTCTAGGACTGGTCCTTCCTCTTCCTCTAGGACTGGTCCTTCCTCTTCCTCTAGGACTGGTCCTTCCTCTTCCTCTAGGACTGGTCCTTCCTCTTCCTCTAGGACTGGTCTTTCCTCTTCCTCTAGGACTGGTCCTTCCTCTTCCTCTAGGACTGGTCCTTCCTCTTCCTCTAGGACTGGTCCTTCCTCTTCCTCTAGGACTGGTCCTTCCTCTTCCTCTAGGACTGGTCCTTCCTCTTCCTCTAGGACTGGTCCTTCCTCTTCCTCTAGGACTGGTCCTTCCTCTTCCTCTAGGACTGGTCCTTCCTCTTCCTCTAGGACTGGTCTTTCCTCTTCCTCTAGGACTGGTCCTTCCTCTTCCTCTAGGACTGGTCCTTCCTCTTCCTCTAGGACTGGTCCTTCCTCTTCCTCTAGGACTGGTCTTTCCTCTTCCTCTAGGACTGGTCCTTCCTCTTCCTCTTGGACTGGTCCTTCCTCTTCCTCTAGGACTGGTCTTTCCTCTTCCTCTAGGACTGGTCCTTCCTCTTCCTCTAGGACTGGTCCTTCCTCTTCCTCTAGGACTGGTCTTTCCTCTTCCTCTAGGACTGGTCCTTCCTCTTCCTCTAGGACTGGTCCTTCCTCTTCCTCTAGGACTGGTCCTTCCTCTTCCTCTAGGACTGGTCTTTCCTCTTCCTCTGGGACTGGTCCTTCCTCTTCCTCTAGGACTGGTCCTTCCTCTTCCTCTAGGACTGGTCCTTCCTCTTCCTCTAGGACTGGTCCTTCCTCTTCCTCTGGGACTGGTCTTTCCTCTTCCTCTAGGACTGGTCCTTCCTCTTCCTCTAGGACTGGTCCTTCCTCTTCCTCTAGGACTGGTCCTTCCTCTTCCTCTAGGACTGGTCTTTCCTCTTCCTCTAGGACTGGTCCTTTCTCTTCCTCTAGGACTGGTCCTTCCTCTTCCTCTAGCACTGGTCTTTCCTCTTCCTCTAGGACTGGTCCTTCCTCTTCCTCTAGGACTGGTCCTTCCTCTTCCTCTAGGACTGGTCCTTCCTCTTCCTCTAGGACTGGTCCTTCCTCTTCCTCTAGGACTGGTCCTTCCTCTTCCTCTAGGACTGGTCCTTCCTCTTCCTCTAGGACTGGTCCTTCCTCTTCCTCTAGGACTGGTCCTTCCTCTTCCTCTAGGACTGGTCCTTCCTCTTCCTCTGGGACTGGTCCTTCCTCTTCCTCTGGGACTGGTCCTTCCTCTTCCTCTAGGACTGGTCCTTCCTCTTCCTCTAGGACTGGTCCTTCCTCTTCCTCTGGGACTGGTCCTTCCTCTTCCTCTAGGACTGGTCCTTCCTCTTCCTCTAGGACTGGTCCTTCCTCTTCCTCTGGGACTGGTCCTTCCTCTTCCTCTGGGACTGGTCCTTCCTCTTCCTCTAGGACTGGTCCTTCCTCTTCCTCTAGGACTGGTCCTTCCTCTTCCTCTAGGACTGGTCCTTCCTCTTCCTCTAGGACTGGTCCTTCCTCTTCCTCTAGGACTGGTCCTTCCTCTTCCTCTAGGACTGGTCCTTCCTCTTCCTCTAGGACTGGTCTTTCCTCTTCCTCTAGGACTGGTCCTTCCTCTTCCTCTAGGACTGGTCTTCCTCTTCCTCTAGGACTGGTCTTCCTCTAGGACTGGTCCTTCCTCTTCCTCTAGGACTGGTCCTTCCTCTTCCTCTAGGACTGGTCCTTCCTCTTCCTCTAGGACTGGTCCTTCCTCTTCCTCTAGGACTGGTCCTTCCTCTTCCTCTAGGACTGGTCCTTCCTCTTCCTCTAGGACTGGTCCTTCCTCTTCCTCTGGGACTGGTCCTTCCTCTTCCTCTAGGACTGGTCCTTCCTCTTCCTCTAGGACTGGTCCTTCCTCTTCCTCTGGGACTGGTCCTTCCTCTTCCTCTAGGACTGGTCCTTCCTCTTCCTCTAGGACTGGTCCTTCCTCTTCCTCTAGGACTGGTCCTTCCTCTTCCTCTAGGACTGGTCCTTCCTCTTCCTCTAGGACTGGTCCTTCCTCTTCCTCTAGGACTGGTCCTTCCTCTTCCTCTAGGACTGGTCCTTCCTCTTCCTCTGGGACTGGTCCTTCCTCTTCCTCTAGGACTGGTCCTTCCTCTTCCTCTAGGACTGGTCCTTCCTCTTCCTCTGGGACTGGTCCTTCCTCTTCCTCTAGGACTGGTCCTTCCTCTTCCTCTAGGACTGGTCCTTCCTCTTCCTCTAGGACTGGTCCTTCCTCTTCCTCTGGGACTGGTCCTTCCTCTTCCTCTAGGACTGGTCCTTCCTCTTCCTCTAGGACTGGTCCTTCCTCTTCCTCTAGGACTGGTCCTTCCTCTTCCTCTAGGACTGGTCCTTCCTCTTCCTCTAGGACTGGTCCTTCCTCTTCCTCTAGGACTGGTCCTTCCTCTTCCTCTAGGACTGGTCCTTCCTCTTCCTCTAGGACTGGTCTTTCCTCTTCCTCTAGGACTGGTCCTTCCTCTTCCTCTAGGACTGGTCTTCCTCTTCCTCTAGGACTGGTCTTCCTCTAGGACTGGTCCTTCCTCTTCCTCTAGGACTGGTCCTTCCTCTTCCTCTAGGACTGGTCCTTCCTCTTCCTCTAGGACTGGTCCTTCCTCTTCCTCTAGGACTGGTCCTTCCTCTTCCTCTAGGACTGGTCCTTCCTCTTCCTCTGGGACTGGTCCTTCCTCTTCCTCTAGGACTGGTCCTTCCTCTTCCTCTAGGACTGGTCCTTCCTCTTCCTCTGGGACTGGTCCTTCCTCTTCCTCTAGGACTGGTCCTTCCTCTTCCTCTAGGACTGGTCCTTCCTCTTCCTCTGGGACTGGTCCTTCCTCTTCCTCTAGGACTGGTCCTTCCTCTTCCTCTAGGACTGGTCCTTCCTCTTCCTCTAGGACTGGTCCTTCCTCTTCCTCTAGGACTGGTCCTTCCTCTTCCTCTAGGACTGGTCCTTCCTCTTCCTCTAGGACTGGTCCTTCCTCTTCCTCTAGGACTGGTCCTTCCTCTTCCTCTAGGACTGGTCCTTCCTCTTCCTCTAGGACTGGTCCTTCCTCTTCCTCTGGGACTGGTCCTTCCTCTTCCTCTAAGACTGGTCCTTCCTCTTCCTCTAGGACTGGTCCTTCCTCTTCCTCTAGGACTGGTCCTTCCTCTTCCTCTGGGACTGGTCCTTCCTCTTCCTCTAGGACTGGTCCTTCCTCTTCCTCTAGGACTGGTCCTTCCTCTTCCTTCAGAGGCTCCTCTTTAGCATTCGGAGAACAGGCTAGCAAGTGCGCGTCAGCCTCATTACGTCAGTGAAAAGGTCCGTTAGCCATCAATAACGTAATTTGTATAATATCAATACGGTTGTAATTTGTACTGGCAGTGGCATTTAAAAGTTAAACTTTAGTTATATTTACTACGGTTATAACAAATGTTTGGTAACGTAAATACTTACACTTGAAAGCATATTGCCCCGTTAACGCTCCGACGTTTTGTATTTTTTTAACAAGATAGCAAAGCTGCGCATAGGATTGTGGGTGATTTGAGAACGCTAAGTGCGCGAAGGCTACTCGTAAGCATCCTTTCCTGTATATGGCATATTTTTCGAACGAAGGACTCAGACCTTGGTTGAAATTCTGAGGATCCTCGACATTGGAACAGCCCTTCGACGGACGTCGATGACGTAGCATCCTCAGAATTCTGGCTTCCGAGGATCCTTCCTTGACACTCACTACGTTTACATGGACAACAATACTCCGATATTAATCTGATTAAGACCATACTCTGATTAAGAAACTACCATGTAAACAGCGATTTCTAATTACCTTAATCTGGTTAAAGCCATACTCGAATTAAACAAAAATCGAATTAACACATGTGGAGTATGCCTATTTTAGTCGCATTATCGAAGTGCGTTGTAGACATGTATACATCTTAATCCAGCATGTGCAGTGGCGGCCGGCAGGCGGCGCTGTGAGCGCTGCGCTCTTATCCTCCGTCAGCTCGTCAAACCGCAGAAGAAGAAGCGGCTGCTTCACAACACTCAGCGCGATGGAGTCCAGCGATGCGGGTAAACACTGCACACATCAAACTTCATCATTTACTCGATATTATCGCGCATATGATCGTGTGTTTATGAGTCTGTGGTTCTCTGGCTCTGCTCGCGGACAGGATGTGTGTGTGAGTGTGTTTGACGGATTAGCCGCTCCGGAGCTAAACTGCTCGAATCATAAACACACTAATGTTG
>NC_137102.1:62453751-62466251 GCF_949357685.1 Gobio gobio | reverse complement strand
GCTGTTTATAAAAGGTAAAAATATCACAAATATGCAGATTTATATATGTCACAGCTGATTGAATATTGCTTCAGGATAAATTTTATTTACAACACACACACACACACACATACACACACAAAAAGGACAAGCTAATGTTTTACGACAAGTGAGTAACAGATTTGTTTGTCTGAAGGATGAACCGGCTTAATGGCTTAAAAGTGATGAACATGTGAGTATATGTTGTCTGAGCTGTAATAACCCCCCCAAAAAGAGGCGCTTTTTGATTGTTTGGTTATTAATTCATTGTTGAAAGTGTGTAGCTGTGTGTGCTCTATGCTAAACAGCCCAAAGTGTCTGCAGGGTGCTAGAGTTCACAGGGCCTGAGATACACACTTGCACCAATCAAAACCAAATGCGCCTATTTTGTTAGTCTGTTTTAAAAAAAAAAACAGTTACGTTTATTATATCACACTCAACATATACTATAATATCACTTTCAGAAGTATTTAAATAACTTCAGGGTTTAAATGACACTGGGATATTGCATTTATACTACTGTATATGGGGATGGGGGGGGTCACATTCCTCCCTTCAGATCCATTTGAATAAATCTTGCGCACATGATCCGGTAAAGTAAAGTATATACTAGATAATGTCATTCCTGATCAGAGTTTAAGAGGTTAATATATCGGACAAATGTTCTTATCAGGCTGATAATGATATATCGTGCACTGAGAGTCTTATCAAGTGCTTGAGTTTAACTCTGGAAAGGTTGTACGAACATTTGACTGTTTCTGCCACAATCCCATGGTTACAGTGAGTGTTCCCGCAGTAAATCACGGAGAATGTTGGGGGTTTGTGGAGTGTAAAGCCGGCTATAGCGTGATCGCTCGTGGCTCAGTGATCTGATGTGGTTTATAGCACAGAACCAGCTCTCAGTGACGCTATTAAAGGGTTAGTTCAGCCAAAACTGTAAATTGTGTCATTAATGACTGAGCCTCATGTGGTTGGACACCCGTCAGACCTCCGTTCATCTTCAGACACAAATGAAGATATTTTAGTGTAAATCTGATGCTCTGAAAGGCCTCCATTGGCTCAACTTTACACTCTCAAGACCCTTAAAAGACACTAAAGACTAAAGTTACAAAGTCCATCTCACTACAGCGGCTCTACAATAACTTTATGAAGACGAGAATAGTTTCTGTGCGCAAAAAAACCCTAAATAACGACTTATATAGAGATGAAGCGTTATGAATCAGCGAGTTGATTCAACGATTCGGAATGTTATGAATCAGTGAGTCGATTCAGTGGTTCGGAGCATTATGAATCAGGGAGTCGATTCAGCGGTTCAGAGCGTAATGAATCAGGGAGTCGATTCAGCGGTTCGGAGCGTTATGAATCAGTGAGTCGACTCAACGATTCGGAATGTTATGAATCAGTGAGTCGATTCAGTGGTTCGGAGCATTATGAATCAGGGAGTCGATTCAGCGGTTCAGAGCGTAATGAATCAGGGAGTCGATTCAGCGGTTCGGAGCGTTATGAATCAGTGAGTCGACTCAGCGGTTCGGAGCGTTATGAATCAGTGAGTCGATTCAGCGGTTTGGAGCGTTATGAATCAGCGAGTCGATTCAGCGTTTCGGAGCGTTATGAATCAGCGAGTCGATTCAGCGGTTCGGAGCGTTATGAATCAGCGAGTCGATTCAGCGGTTCGGAGCGTTATGAATCAGTGAGTCGATTCAGCGTTTCGGAGCGTTATGAATCAGCGAGTCGATTCAACGGTTCGGAGCGTTATGAATCAGCGAGTCCATTCAGCTGTTCGGAGCGTTATGAATCAGCGAGTCGATTCAGCGGTTCGGAGCGTTATGAATCAGCGAGTCGATTCAGCGGTTCGGAGCGTTATGAATCAGCGAGTCGATTCAGCGGTTCGGAGCGTTATGAATCAGCGAGTCGATTCAGCGGTTCGGAGCGTTATGAATCAGCGAGTCGATTCAGCGGTTCGGAGCGTTATGAATTAGCGAGTCGATTCAGCGGTTCGGAGCGTTATGAATCAGCGAGTCGATTCAACGGTTCGGAGCGTTATGAATCAGCGAGTCGATTCAGCGGTTCGGAGCGTTATGAATCAGCGAGTCCATTCAGCTGTTCGGAGCGTTATGAATCAGCGAGTCGATTCAGCGGTTCGGAGCGTTATGAATCAGCGAGTCGATTCAGCGGTTCGGAGCGTTATGAATCAGCGAGTCCATTCAGCTGTTCGGAGCGTTATGAATCAGCGAGTCGATTCAGCGGTTCGGAGCGTTATGAATCAGCGAGTCCATTCAGCTGTTCGGAGCGTTATGAATCAGCGAGTCGATTCAGCGGTTCGGAGCGTTATGAATCAGCGAGTCCATTCAGCTGTTCGGAGCGTTATGAATCAGCGAGTCGATTCAGCGGTTCGGAGCGTTATGAATCAGCGAGTCGATTCAGCGGTTCGGAGCGTTATGAATCAGCGAGTCGATTCAGCGGTTCGGAGCGTTATGAATCAGCGAGTCGATTCAGCGGTTCGGAGCGTTATGAATCAGCGAGTCGATTCAGCGGTTCGGAGCGTTATGAATCAGCGAGCCGATTCAGCGGTTCGGAGCGTTATGAATCAGCGAGTCGATTCAACAGTTCGGAGCGTTATGAATCAGCGAGTCGATTCAACGGTTCGGAGCGTTATGAATCAGTGAGTCGATTCAGCGGTTCGGAGCGTTATGAATCAGCGAGTCCATTCAGCTGTTCGGAGCGTTATGAATCAGCGAGTCGATTCAGCGGTTCGGAGCGTTATGAATCAGCGAGTGATTTATATAGCGCTGAATTCAAGCACTTTCAGTGTCAGGTGATCGGCCGGGTTTGTGAGATTCACCTGTGTGTGTGTGTGTGTGTGTGTGTGTGTGTGTGTGTGTGTGTGTGTGTGTGTGTGTGTGAGACAGGTCGTGGCGGCAGGAAGACTCATCAGAAGAGTAAGTTGAATGTGATCATGCGGCAGGAGGAGCTGATCGCTCAGAAGAAGAGAGAGATCGAGGCCAAACTGAGAGAACAGGCTCAGCCCAAGCCAGACCAGAACAAAACCAGCAGGTGAAGCTCGGCTCTGAGCACAGCATACGTGATCACATCAGTGTGTGTGTGTTGATCTCTCTCTCTCTCTCTGTGTGTGTGTGTGTCAGCTCTCCTCCCTCAGAGGCTTCATCCTCCTCCTCCTCTTCCTCCTCCTCCTCCTCATCCTCATCCTCCTCCTCCAATAAGTTTGTGAATGATGGCAGTTTCCTGCAGCAGTTCCTGAGGATGCAGAAGTCCAGCTCTGATGACGGTGAGAGTGTGTGTTTCTCTCCATCATGTGACGTTATAGAGGAGTATCAGCTTCTGTAATGTGTGCTCGTGTCCTCTAGGATCCCTCAGCCCCGCCCCCTGCGCTCAGAGCCAATCAGCAGCCGGAACACAAGCTCAGAAGAAGAGCATTCTCATCGGGAAGCGGCCGGGTCTGGGCGTCAGCAGCATGATCAATCAGTTCAAGAACTACTCTCAGTCCAAGAAGCCGGCGCTCCCTGCGGCCCGGCCCAGTGTCTTCAGCTCCCCCGATGATGAAGATGAGGAGGAGGATGATGCACAGTTTCTGGAGGTCAAAGGTATCACACTCCGTCTCGTTCTGGCCACTGAACTTCCTCTAAAGGCTGTTGACTGTAGCGTTCTCCCGGGTCATTTAACACCACAGACGGACGTAATCACACACACACACATTTGCACACACACACTGTGTCTGCTCTCCTCACACACCTCATCATGTGACAGGGTTCCCACTTGTCCTGGAAAATTTATGACAAATTTTCCAGTCCTGGAAAACACATGGAAAATTAGAGAAAATGTCCTGGAAAATCTTTTTGTTGTCTGGGAAAATTCTTTAAAAAAAAGTGATTTCTTTAGCCGAGTATAACGAGTTTATCGCTGGCCCAAACAATTAGCGCTAGTTGCAGAAACACTGAGTTTGATGTGTGTGAGTAGTATTTTGAATAATGATGTTTAGTCTTGCTAACTGCTCAAATGTATGCAGTGAATGTTAACCCGTGAGCTTCTCCCTAATCACATCATTTTGATATAAAGTCACATTTGTGTGTTATAAAGTCAGAATTGCGTGATATAAACTCGCAAGTCTTTTCTTCACAATTGACTTTTTTGCGCAGTTGTGAGTTTATATCCTGCACTTCTGACTTCTTTTCTCAGAATTGTGAGATCTAAACTGCAATTGCAAGTTATAAAGTCCAATTCTGAGGAAAAAAGAATTGCGACAATTTTCGCGTTTATATCACAAATATATAAACTCGCAATTGCGAGAGAGTCAGAATAGCGAGATAAAAAGTCACAATTACCTTTTCTTTCTATTGTGTGGTGTAAACAAGCTTCCATAGTCATAATGTATGATTAAGAGCTCATATTGAAAAATGCTGGATTGTTAAGTAATAAGCAATAAACTGGACGGCTTTTGCAGACTTAGAAAGCAATATTTGGCGTGATTTAGAAAGCAATATTTGGCGTGATTTAGAAAGCAATATTTGGCGTGATTTAGAAAGCGATATTTGGCGTGATTTAGAAAGCGATATTTGGCGTGATTTAGAAAGCGATATTTGGCGTGATTTAGAAAGCAATATTTGGCGTGATTTAGAAAGCAATATTTGGCGTGATTTAGAAAGCAATATTTGGCGTCATTTAGAAAGCAATATTTGGCGTGATTTAGAAAGCAATATTTGGCGTGATTTAGAAAGCAATATTTGGCGTGATTTAGAAAGCAATATTTGGTATGAATTATGTGGCGTTCACACCGGACGCGATTCGCGCGAAGGTGGACGCGTGTACATTTTGAGTTTATTCGCGCGTGAAATTCACTGCACAACAGATGCGAATTCGCGTCATGGGCGGGGCTTCCGCCAGCAGCTCGTCTCGTTGAGAAATGGCTGACATGGGCTGTGTTTACATGTCTTTTTTTTTTGTTCATATCTACTGTTAATGTGTGACAAAACGTAGTTTTAAGACTTTTTCAGTCGATAATGTAGTTGTTTAAAGCTCAAATCTGTGGTTTATTTACATAAACAGTGCCTATTTGAACATTTTATCTGCCGTTGTCGGAGCTGTGAGCTCCAGCGGACAGCGCGCTCAGCGCACGTGAAAGCCGGCGAGGGCAACCTTTCCTCGGCCAGTCCTTCTGCCGTCTGCCGCTGGCTCTGATGTCTCTGTGGCGTGTCTCGAGCTATAATTCGTCTTGTAACGGCCGATCTTTGCTCTCATGGATCTATAATTTGTTCCCTGGCAAATCGTTTAGGCTGAGGTCAAAGATAAGTTTCATTACTTTATATTTTTAGGCTATAACTGTATGTTGCAGTTGTAACGTTAGCCTACTAGCACTGACTTTGAATGTTTGACTGCATTGTTTGCTTTATTTCATGTATAGCTTGTTATACATTACTGATACTTTTGTATTATTGGTCATACATAAACTTGCATTTAACAAAAAGAGACTGGGTTGTGTTTCATGTCATTTAATGTTATCACAGTGATAATCATATTGTCTGAACCAGATATTAATATACAGATTTTCTCCTCATTGTTGTCACTACTAGAGCAAGCTCCTGATTGGTTAACGCGGCGCGAAATATCCGCCAAAGTTCAGATTTTTCAACTTGAGCGTTTCGCGCGATTCGCGCGTTCAAAACGCTCAATTCGTGTCCTTCGCGCCGCCTCATTCGCGCGAATCTCGCCACCTCATTCGCGCGAAACGCGCCGCAGAATGCCATTTCGCGTCTCTGCATTGACTTAACATGTAAATCACTCGCGCGAATCGCGTCCGGTGTGAACGCACCATTAGAAAGCAATATTTGGCATGATTTAGAAAGCAATATTTGGCGTGATTTAGAAAGCAGTATTTGGCATGATTTAGAAAGCAATATTTGGCATGATCCTTGTCTTTTATTCCCGCCGTAGTAAAATTGAAAATGTCCTGGACAATGGTTGCTGAGAGAGTGGGAACCCTGATGTGACCTCAGAAGGCGAATGAATGTGTGTGTGGTGGCGTACAGGACAGATGATGTGTTTGCGTTATGCTGGCGTTCTCATAGCCTGCTTAAAGTTTCCCCCCCAGAGGACGGAGACCTGCGGCTCATCGTCGACAAGATGGCCATGTTTGTGGCGGAAGGCGGGGCTGAGCTGGAGAAGAAGGCCATGGAGGACTACAGAGACAATCCCGTCTTCTCGTGAGTTACACAGCCGCTACTCACACACTAACTCCATCGTTTCACAGCAGCTTCATTCAGTTCATCCAAGAATCCCGTCTCTGTCTTGTGCAGGTTCTTGTTTGAGAAGAACAGTAAGGACTATCTGTACTACAGGAGGAAAGTGGCAGAGATCAGAAGAGACACGCCCGCTCCGGCTGATGGTGAGCAGAAACCCCACACACACACACACACACACACACACCTCTCAAACATTCATCAACCAGACACGTTTAGGACTGAGTGTGCACACTACAGGACGGAAGCCGCGATTTACACGAGCTTTGCATTTCTTTATTTGCATGTGATTGTAATGAACTGAAGTGTTTTAGTCCTTAGTTCCTCGTCCCACAGCGCAACAGCAAACAAAATATAGAAGTATAATGATCATGGCCAAAGAACACACGTCATGCCAACACGGCTGCAGCGTCAGACCAACTGCAACAATGAGCATTAAAAGACATTTGAAGATGTTTTTAGTTGTCCTGACAAGCCAGAGCCACACCATTGGGTCAGGGAACGCGCCATTGGGTCTGGGAACGCACCATTGGGTCTGGGAACGCACCATTGGGTCTGGGAACGCACCATTGGGTCTGGGAACACACTATTGGGTCAGGGAAACCGCCATTGGGTCAGGGAACACACCATTGGGTCTGGGAACGCACCATTGGGTCTGGGAACACACCATTGGGTCAGGGAAACCGCCATTGGGTCTGGGAACGCACCATTGGGTCAGGGAAACCGCCATTGGGTCAGGGAACGCACCATTGGGTCAGGGAACACACCATTGGGTCAGGGAACGCACCATTGGGTCAGGGAAACCGCCATTGGGTCTGGGAACGCACCATTGGGTCAGGGAAACCGCCATTGGGTCAGGGAACGCACCATTGGGTCAGGGAACACACCATTGGGTCAGGGAACGCACCATTGGGTCTGGGAACGCACCATTGGGTCTGGGAACACACCATTGGGTCAGGGAACACGCCATTGGGTCAGGGAACGCGCCATTGGGTCAGGGAACGCACCATTGGGTCTGGGAACGCACCATTGGGTCAGGGAACGCACCATTGGGTCTGGGAACGCACCATTGGGTCTGGGAACACACCATTGGGTCAGGGAACACGCCATTGGGTCAGGGAACGCGCCATTGGGTCAGGGAACGCACCATTGGGTCTGGGAACGCACCATTGGGTCTGGGAACACACCATTGGGTCAGGGAAACCGCCATTGGGTCAGGGAACACACCATTGGGTCAGGGAACACACCATTGGGTCAGGGAACGCACCATTGGGTCTGGGAACGCACCATTGGGTCAGGGAACGCACCATTGGGTCTGGGAACGCGCCATTGGGTCAGGGAACGCGCCATTGGGTCTGGGAACACGCCATTGGGTCAGGGAACGCGCCATTGGGTCTGGGAACGCACCATTGGGTCAGGGAACGCGCCATTGGGTCTGGGAACGCACCATTGGGTCAGGGAACGCGCCATTGGGTCTGGGAACGCGCCATTGGGTCTGGGAACGCGCCATTGGGTCAGGGAACGCGCCATTGGGTCAGGGAACGCGCCATTGGGTCTGGGAACGCGCCATTGGGTCAGGGAACGCGCCATTGGGTCTGGGAACGCACCATTGGGTCAGGGAACGCACCATTGGGTCAGGGAACACACCATTGGGTCAGGGAACACGCCATTGGGTCAGGGAACGCGCCATTGGGTCAGGGAACGCACCATTGGGTCTGGGAACGCACCATTGGGTCTGGGAACACACCATTGGGTCAGGGAAACCGCCATTGGGTCAGGGAACACACCATTGGGTCAGGGAACACACCATTGGGTCAGGGAACGCACCATTGGGTCTGGGAACGCACCATTGGGTCTGGGAACGCACCATTGGGTCAGGGAACGCACCATTGGGTCAGGGAACGCGCCATTGGGTCAGGGAACGCACCATTGGGTCAGGGAACGCACCATTGGGTCTGGGAACACACCATTGGGTCTGGGAACACACCATTGGGTCAGGGAAACCGCCATTGGGTCAGGGAACGCGCCATTGGGTTTGGGAACGCGCCATTGGATCTGGGAACGCGCCATTGGGTCAGGGAAACCGCCATTGGGTCAGGGAAACCGCCATTGGGTCAGGGAACACGCCATTGGGTCAGGGAACACGCCATTGGGTCAGGGAACGCGCCATTGGGTCAGGGAAACCGCCATTGGGTCAGGGAAAACGCCATTGGGTCAGGGAACGCGCCATTGGGTCAGGGAACGCACCATTGGGTCAGGGAACGCACCATTGGGTCAGGGAACGCACCATTGGGTCAGGGAACGCACCATTGGGTCTGGGAACGCGCCATTGGGTCAGGGAACGCGCCATTGGGTCTGGGAACACGCCATTGGGTCTGGGAACACACCATTGGGTCTGGGAACACACCATTGGGTCAGGGAACGCGCCATTGGGTCTGGGAACGCGCCATTGGGTCAGGGAACGCGCCATTGGGTCAGGGAACGCGCCATTGGGTCAGGGAACGCGCCATTGGGTCTGGGAACGCGCCATTGGGTCAGGGAACGCGCCATTGGGTCTGGGAACGCGCCATTGGGTCTGGGAACGCGCCATTGGGTCAGGGAACGCGCCATTGGGTCTGGGAACGCGCCATTGGGTCTGGGAACGCGCCATTGGGTCTGGGAACGCGCCATTGGGTCTGGGAACGCGCCATTGGGTCTGGGAACGCGCCATTGGGTCAGGGAACACACCATTGGGTCAGGGAACGCGCCATTGGGTCAGGGAACGCGCCATTGGGTCAGGGAACGCGCCATTGGGTCTGGGGGCGGGATTTCAGATTCCCTCTGCACACGATAGGATAGCGCTACAGCCAACCAGAGCAGCAGAAGGTGAAGCGGAGCGGTTGAGAGATTAAACTTTCGCAGCATCCGGTCGGCTAATCCAGGGTGGCCGCGGGTCCATAAAAAGTCTTAAAATGCCTTAAATTCAGATTCGATGGGTCCTAAATATTTTTGGTCACATTACCGGTAAAATGTCTTCAGTCTGTCGGACACTGTGACTGTTCTCATTGGACAAACCACAGACAGATTTCTCCCCGCTGTAACGTTAGTCACTGCTTCGTCAAAAAAAGAAATAAGAAATAAAATGAGCGTAATGGCAAACGTAAAGAAATTCACATTAGAAACACACTGAGGTAAAAATTCAACATGTTTAGTTTATTTATAATATAGTCCTATAGTTAAATAATATACCATGACAAATGAGCTATTTTGCTGAGTATTTTCACAAGTGCACGTTACATTGATTTAAGTTCAACACACAAGTAGTAAAGTTACTTACATTTTTATTCACAATATTCACTGTTTTGTTTAGTTTCACCAACGAAAATAAATAGTTCCAATCAAAGTTGACGGCAGAAGTAAGCCATTTCGCGTTCTCTACCACCTACTGGTGGTTTAGTGTATGTGTTTAAACATTTCTTATTCGTATATCCCTATTCAAATTTTTATTTAAAACATTAATCTCATAACATTATTTTTTGCAGTTGTAATTTTGCACTGTAAATTATTTAATTTGATTGATAACAGCCCTATAGTAAATTCTTGACATTTTTAAGCTGTACTTTTTAAGAGCACCGATGGATATATTACTTCAGAATAAATTGTTAATACCACCAAAAAGCTTGTTGATATGATACTTTGTGTGGATAAATTGGGCTTTTATTGTTACATTACACTGTAGTGGACATCAGTGAACATCTCAAGTATGTTATGAAAGATACAACAGAATGATCTGATTAACTATTTACTTTATGCAATATGTGTAAAATGGCCATAAATAAATAAAAAAAGAAGTGTACTAATGGGAGTAGTAATTGGCAACATTTTCATTAGAATATCTAATATTTCATGGAAATATTGATATATAATTTATTTTCCTGTTCACTCGTTGTGTCTTCCAAAATACCTGATTTACATGCTTTAAGTGCTTTTAAGTTGCTCTGATGTCACTACAGTGGACTTATGAAGCCGATTCGTAAGGCCGCTGTTCTCCAGCTTCTGTGTTTACAGTCGCACGCGGAACCGCCACAACTCTGCCGTCATTATGTTAAGCCCGCCCACCGACTCTATACACACTGTGATTGGCCTGACCAGAGTTTGGTTTTTCCAGCTCGCAAGCCAACGGAGAGTTGCTAGAAGACCCTGTAAATGACATCTGCTGCCGCTAGTGTGCATCTAGATTTCTCGGCTATTTTTTAGGCAAAATGGCTGAAAAATCATATATACAATCACTGATAAAATGATTTGATGGTTTATCATCTTTTGACCAGTAGGTGGCGCTGCGACTAAACTGATGTGGTCAGAGTGAGGTCACAATGAAACCGTATATCAAAGCATTGCAGAGACGCAGCCTCAGAGTCGCTTTGGCATCGAGCCTAAACGTCGCCGCTGCGGTGTACGAAAATGGTTTCGTGTATCAGCACGAAATCCATAACATTAGTCCAGCACAGTCTGAAGATGATCTTATTCAAAATTGGTGGAAATCGGACTAATGGTCTAGGAGGTTTGAAAAAATAGTTTTTTAAAGAAATTCAAAATGGCGGACAGGTTTGGCTGACTATGACCAAGGCACATATTAAGACCAGATTCATTACAATAGACAAAATGAATCAGAAGTTATTTGCATTTTTGGAAAGTCATTATAACTCTTGAACTCAAGGTGGCGCTGCCCTGAAACTTTGAGTACCTTCAGGGTTTGGTGCCAAAGACACATACCGAGTTTAGTAACGATACGCCAATGTGATCTTAAAATATAGCATTTTACGACAAAATTCAAAATGGCTGACGCTTAAAATGGCTGACGCTCAAAATGGCCGACGCTCAAAATGGCTGATATGGGAAAATTGGGTATCGTAGTGCTCGGCATGATGCCCCGAATCTAAAGAGACCAGTTTTAAGATACCAAAAGCATTAAAGGTGCTGTATGTACGTTTTTCACTTTACTAAAGCATAAAAATACCATAAAATGTGTGCAGATATTTAGGAAAAACACATACTCGTTTCTCAGAAAAGCAGTGCTACAGCCAGTTATTCTACTTTGAATGTGCGTTCTGTGTGGGAAGGTCTATTGTTGTTTTGGTCTGTGATGATGCACCAGTTTACCCAATAGTATTTCGACACCACTGGTTGCCAGTTGGCGGAAAACACTGTGCATTACAGCCATAGAAGCCACCGAACAAACCACTATTTCAACCACTAGTCAATCTTACTTACCGCACCTTTAAGAAGTCATAAGCAAAAATAGCCATTTTGTAATCTGTTAATTCTAGAACTCTGGAGGGAAAGCCAAGTACAAAAATCTGTCTTAATATATATTATACAGCATATCTGAGTGAATCGCTTTGCAAACAAGAGCAAATGTAGGGCGGGGCTTGAGTGTGTCTGTGGTTTGCTATTGGTGGATCTCATGTGAGTGACAGGTGGCCCCGCCCTCGTCACCTGTGATCTCTTCAGTCGTGTAGTGTGCACTAGAGGAGATGCTGCTGACCACTGATGATGGCGTATCATGAGTGTGTGTGTATGTGTGTGTGTGTGTGTGTGTGTGTGTGTGTGTGTGGCAGCACACACCCCTGTCCTCTTCCCTCTCTCACTCATAATGGAGCTTGTTTAGTGTGAGTTGCTGCTGGTTCTGATAGGCTGCTTTAAGTCTCCTCCTCAGTGGACGACAGCACCAGGAAGGTGGCGGAGAAGCTGGCGCGCTTCGTGGCGGACGGTGGCCCGGAGGTGGAGATCATGGCTGCTCAGCACAACCGGGACAATCCCGCCTTCAGGTACTGACCCCTCGGGGACCAGGCTCCTGTGTGTGAATGAGTTCATGAAAACAGAGAATGAAAAGAGTTCATGAATTAATGACGAAAAGATTCGTCAGTAATTCAGCCTCACACTATAGAGACAGAGCGTATTTAGGCCACGCCCACACCGGGGGGAAAACAATCCAACGCTCTCCATTGACTCTGCATTGCGTGAGGCGCCTCATTGTCATTTCGGACTTATAACAAAAAACAGAACAATGTCTAAAAGCTGATATGTGACAAAGTGTACAGCAAACAAGCTAAACAACACAGAAATAAGTTTTTATAAGCTGTGGACCAAAAAAACGAGCGTTTAAGAAGATAAAAGTGGATACATGCAATAAGAAGTGAAGCTTCAGCTGAAGAATGGGGACATTTTGGGATCCTGACACTCAGTGTGCCT
>NC_137102.1:62421251-62441251 GCF_949357685.1 Gobio gobio | reverse complement strand
CCATGAGAAGGATGCAATACTAATGCAATACTAGACATTGCAGTTAAGGCGAGACCATTGGACAGTGAAATGCTCGTTGGGTCAGCAGGATCTGACAAAAACAGGTGGTGAAGAAAAGACACCTGTTAACTGCAAAAGAATGAAGAATTAAGGTGAAGAATTAAGGGTGAAACCATCAGGAACCCTTTAGTCTCCAGCGCCACCATTTTCCAGAGCTGCAACCTACCTGGAGTCTCCAGAAGTGAGTCAGGATCTCAGAGACTTCAGTTAGGGAAAGAATCCTAAAAAATGACCCCCACTAGATAAGAATCACAAGCTGAAGTGTTGTAAAATACATGAAGAAGGTTTTTTATAGGCTTTATGGACAGATAGGTTGAGAATGACTCTTGAAGGACCAGCACCACATCCTCTAGTACCACTGTTTGAAGAATTCATCTTCCAGAATCTGGCAGGACGTTTTGGGAGTTCATTTTAGTCCATCCTGAAGTCCGTTTTGCAGAGATGGACTAAATCAACGTGCCTAATAATTCTGCACTCCCTGTAGTTATGAGACTGGAATGGGCTTCCATATAATTTTGACTTGAGAAATGTTGCATTGCCACCTTCAGAGTTTCTGCATGTCAGTGAAAGACTTGAGGAATAAAGAGAAGGAACAGAGAGAAGGAGAAGGAGTGTGAGAACATCCCTCAGAGCAGATCTCCATCCCAGCTCAACCAGTGACAGCTCAAATCTCTAAACTTCACAGATCTGAGATCTCAAACTCTTCATTCTGGCCAGTTTCTCACATCACAACACTCATTTCTTCATCAGCGAGTCAGTAATGTGTGTGGATTTAAGGATGAGTTTGAGCGGGAAACAGAAATCCTGAGGAAGAACTTCATCATCTTCATCTGCTTATAGTTTATTATGTGTAATAGTTCCGGCCTCTGCTCTAATGCTCAGATTAAAGCGACTCTCGTTCATCTTCTGAACACAAATGAAGAGATTTGTAATGAAATGAGAGATTTCTGTCCTCCATTGACAGGCTAAGCAACTTCACCCTCTTCAGAAAGTTCATCAAGAGAAACGGATGGAGCGGATTATTCCAGATGTTGTGAAGAGACTCGATGGCTTTATATGATGAAGGAAAGTCTGACGGGTTTGAGGACATTAAATGACCACAGGATTTTCATTAATGGGTGAACTGGCCCTTTAAGAGACAGACCGTTGATTTATTCATACAACATTTGACCAATTCTTGACATTATACAGTAAATTATAGTTTTATGAATGGATTCTGTTCACATTTCTGCATCACAGAAATCATAGAGCCCTGATTTAACGCCATGATATTGATTTTAAGACCCGCGGAAACCCTGTACTTTCATAAAATGACTTTTAAAATCATAATTTCGTTTTTTTTGTGACGGGTTTCCTCACAATTCTGAGGGGAAACAAGTCGGAATTATATTTTTAAATGTTTTATTATGTGACGGAAACAAGCGTCCATATTAATGTGCTTATGTAAGTTATTAAATCACTATTGTTTTCATTTGTGTTAGTTCTTTATTATGATTCCTGTCAAACGCTCCTCACGCGAGATTCAGCCGAGTTCTCGCTCAGGGCAGGGCCGCGGTTTGCGCTCTCGCGAGGTTTCGCCGAGCTCTCGTGTTGTTGTTGTTGTGGTAATGATGGCGGCGGCAGGCGCAGAGGCCCCGGACACCTGGTATCTGGCCCTTCTCGGTTTCGCCGAACATTTCCGAACGTCCAGTCCTCCCAAAATCCGCTTGTGTGTGCACTGCCTGCAGGCCGTTTTCCAGTTCAAGCCCCCGCAGAGAGTGGAGGCCCGGACGCACTTGCAGCTGGGCTCGGTGCTCTACCACCACACGAAGAACAGCGAGCTGGCCCGCACGCACCTCGAGAAAGCGGTGAGGGCGCGCAGGAAAGCCCGAGGCTTCAGCCGAGCGACAAGGCCGCACTCCTGTTTTTATTATTGTTGTGGTGGCTGTTGTTCATTCATTCTAACTGATTACATGATGAAATGCGTTCAAGTGCTATTGAACTTAAGCAGCTTATTGTTATAAATCATAATATCTTGTGTTTTTCCACTTTCCTATGCTTTTGTCCCTAATAAATGTGATGTATGATGGTCTCTTTCTGTCTCTATTTCAGTGGCTCATCTCACAGCAAGTATCCTTTACCACATTATGAAGCAGTTATCCCCTTGTGGTGTGTGAGTTGTGTCTGTTGTAAGTGTGTGAGAGACAGCACATGATGATAATGTTGTATTGGAGCTTTCCTTAGCCCAGGTGTGCAGGTGGCGCAGTTTGAGGATGTGAAGTTCGAGGCGGCGAGTCTCCTGTCAGAGCTGTACTGCCAACAGGTGAGTTGGACATTTACACCAGAACATATCAAGGAGCCTGCGTGTCGTCATGTATGTACTGGGTCAAAATAATTCTGATATTATAAACACAACCTGTTGATGAGCTGTAGATTATTGTAATGATGATGAGCTGTAGATTATTGTAATGTTGATGAGCTGTAGATTATTGTAATGCTCTACTGGGTGGTTGCCCTGCTCGCTTAATAAATAAACTCCAGCTGGTCCAAAACGCAGCAGCTCCAGTTCTTACTAGAACCAGGAAGTGTGACCATATTAGCCCAGTTCTGTCAACACTGCACTGGCTGCATATTAAACATCACATACATTTTAAAATCTTGCTTATTACTTACAAAGCACTAAATGGTTTAGCTCCAGTACTTGAGCTCTTAACACATTATCCTCCATCAGGACTAGGGCTGCAACAAACACTTATTTTAATAATCAATTAATCTAACGATTATTAGAACGATTAATCGACTAATCTTCGATTATTGACATCGACAACTAATCAGTACATTTTGAACGATTATTCAGCTTTTTCAATTAGTTAAAATATTGAGTTATACATATTCTAACTATAGTATATAAAAAAGAAAGTCACTTCAGCTTTTGAAATTGTTTTTTTAATGAACTTTGAGGCAAGTTCTCAGAACTCAAATCACACACAAATGCTCTCTAAGCATTGTTTAAATAGTCTGTTCTCTTTCAATTGAATTAATAAATAATAATAAACAAAAATTAGCTGCATTACAGACACAATAAACAGATGTTTGAATGTAAACTTCATTTGTAAAACAATAATAGGCCCACTGCTTTTCTTAGAACTGAAACAGAGAAAGGACACAAAGAATGGTCAAAATAATAATCTGCAAATGACATTGCAGACAAAATACTTACATAATATTAATCCCTTACATGACAATTGAGCTGATTCTCATTCACCTTTTAATTAACAATATGAAAAAGTACCTGATGATATTCTTCCTAACTTCGCCTCTTGTGAGTCTTCATGCATATGAACAGAATACAGGCAATGATGAGACTATAATAGCTAATAGAGTTATAATAATAACAACAGTCCTGACTCCGAGCTCCATCACACTTTATTCTATGCTAAATAAATCACCACATTACTGTAATTATATTATTATTATTGTTAATATTACAATTATTAGTAGTATTGCATTCTCTAATAAAGAGATTTACTGCTAGTTAGTTAGTTGTTTCCTCTTTAAAGGATTAGTTCACTTTTAGATAAACTTTTGCTGATAGTTTCCTCACCCTCATGTCATCAAGATGTCCATGTCTTTCTGTCTTCAGTCGAAAAGAAATGAAGGTTTTGGATGAAAACAGTCCAGGGTTTTTCTCCATATAATGGACTTAAATGGGCCCCAAACGGGTCAAATGACAGTTTCAGTGCAGCTTTAAACGACACCAGATGATGAATAAGGGTCTGATCTAGACAAACCATCAGCTTCTGAGAGAAACTCAGCAGTATTTATGCTATTATTTTACCTCTTATCAGACGAGCGTGATCATCTCTGAGCTCAGACATAACTTCCACTAAGTGAGGTCAAATTAGATCGTGGTCATAGATGTATATGTAGATGCCTCATTGGCGCCTGCACGGATCAGTAGAATGAGGCATCTACTATTGATATATCTATAACACGCTCGTATTTGACCTCACTCTCCGGAAGTTATGTCTGAGCTCAGAGATGATCACGTTCGTCTGATAATTGGTAAAATAATAGCATAAATACTGCTGGGTTTCTCTCAGAAGCTGATGGTTTGTCTAGATCAGACCCTTATTCATCATCTGGGGTCGTTTAAAGCTGCACTGAAACTGAACCGTTTGGAGTCCATTGAAGTCCATTATATGGAGAAAAACCCTGGACTGTTTTCATCCAAAACCTTCATTTCTTTTCGACTGAAGACAGAAAGACATGGACATCTTGGATGACATGAGGGTGAGGAAATTATCAGCAAAGGTTTATTTAAAAGTGAACTAATCCTCTAAGTGCTCAACATGCACGTTGTGCTCCCGTGAAAAGTTTGGCCTTGCGCGTCTCAATCAGCTCCTGGTTCAGAGGTCAGGACACGAGTCAATGCGATCATATTGCAGGCCCTTACATCAGGGCACATGAGATCAAACGACTATTCGACAACAATGATATTTGTCGAATTTTTTTTATTTTCGACTAATCGTTTCAGACCTAATCACGTCTACTGTGCTCTCTAAACTCTGGTCAGTTGATCATACCGAGAATATCCAAATCAACTCTTTCCTGTTTAGCTCCTAAACTCTGGAACAGTCTTCCTAACATTGTTCGGGAAGCAGACACACACTTAAAGGATTAGTTCACTTTCAAATAAACTTTTGCTTATAATTTCCTCACCCCCTTGTCATCCAAGATGTCCATGTCTTTCTGTCTTCAGTCGAAAAGAAATGAAGACTTTTGATGAAAAGATTTCAGGATATTTCTCTATATAATGGAAGTCAATAGACCCCAAACGGTTCAAGGTCCAAATGAGAGCTTCAAAAGGGCTTTAAACCACATCAGACGATCAATAAGAGTCTTATCTAGCCAAACCATCTGTCATTTTTTTAAAAATAAATAAAGTTTAATTTTTAAAACTAAAGCACAAATGCTCGCCGTGCTCTGTTCAGTGATGCGCGCTTGTGACTTCACGTAAAACGCAATTACGTTGAAAAGGTCGCGCTAGACGCCTCCTTCCGCTCATTTGTAAACACTGACTCTGTATTTCCGCCTGCGTCTAGCGCGACCTTTTCAATGTAATTGCGTTTTACGTGAAGTCACGAGCGCGCATCACTGAACAGATCAAGGCGAGCATTTGTGCTTATAAAACTTAAACTTTATTTATTTTTAAAAAAAAAGGCCGATTGTTTGGCTAGATAAGACTCTTAGGCTGCGTTCACACTGCAGGCTGAAACGACCCAATTCCGATTTTTTTGCCCTTATGCGACCTGTATCTGATCTTTTCCTGACAGTCTGAACGACACAGATCCGATCTTTTCAAATGCGACCCAGGCCACTTGGGTATGTGGTCCAAATCCGATACATATCCGATCTTTTGAAATGCGTCTTCAGTCTGAACTGCCAGGTCACATGTATCCGACCCGCACGTCGTTGATACGCGACAAACGTCATCATTGTACGTTGAAGTAGGCGGGAATGAGAAGATAAACAACTATAAATAAAAGAAGTACGCACCTGTTGCTAGCCAATACACTCCAACTCCAGCGCGTTTCTGCACTGTTATGGGCCGCCGCAGACGTGTCTCTTCCCGTGACAAAGTTAGTTGAAGGCGCTCTCAAACATAATTGAAGGTGGATCTGGTCATTCTGAAGTTACTGACGAATTCGGTATCAGTAAAGCCACTCACATCAGTATCCCACCACTCCTGGCTGCGACTCAAGCGTTTCTCTGTACCGACGTTGCTACCACTGCTCCACAAAACGCCATGGCCAAAAACCTTGCTCTCCTCCTCTTTTTTAATTTTCTTCTTAACATGAGAAGGTTGTAATGGTGCTGGCTCCGTTGCGAAAATAACTTTAACAAAGCTAAACGAACTCCAATGCTGACACCCATATTTGGCTACTTCCGTAAACAACAAATGACGTCGTTGACCGTTGAGTACTCTTCTGCGCATGCGGGTCACTTCTGGGTCATTTCACGTTCACACAGGAGATCACAAAAGGTCGCATTTAATTGGAAATGTGAACGGCCTTGCAAAAAAATCGCATTTTTTCAAAAAATCGGAATTGAGCATTAAGCCCTGCAGTGTGAACGCAGCCTTATTGATCATCTGGTAGCGTTTGATGTGGTTTAAAGCCCTTTTGAACCTCTCATTTGGATCTTGAACCGTTTGGAGGCCATTGACTTCCATTATATGGAGAAATATCCTGAAATCTTTTCATCAAAAGTCTTCATTTCTTTTCGACTGAAGACAGACATGGACATCTTGGATGACAAGGGGGTGAGTAAACTATCAGCAAAAGTGTATTTGAAAGTGAACGAATCCTTTAAATCTAGACTAAAAACACGACTTCTGCTCTTTTTTACCAGAACTTGGTGGATTCTGCGAAGCCGCTGTTACGGAAGGCCATCCAGATCTCGCAGCAGACGCCCTATTGGCACTGCAGGCTGCTGTTCCAGCTGGCGGTACGTCACGCTTCACTTCCTGTGCTCTCTGAATCTGCTTCTGAATCTGCTTCACTATAAGAGCTGTGTTGTTCCACAGCAACTGCACACGCTGGAGAAGGATCTGGTGTCCGCCTGTGACCTGCTGGGGGTCGGAGCCGAGTATGCCAGAGTCGTGGGATCCGAATACACACGGTGACCTTCAGCACATGCATCTCACACATGACCTTTAACCTCTCACACACACTCACGATTGGCCTTTGTGTTTCCACAGAGCGCTCTTCCTGCTGAGCAAAGGCATGGTGAGTATCCGAGTGGGCGGAGTTAAGCGTGTGGCGGCGATTGCGGTGCTAAGGCAGGTTTTGTGTGTCTGCAGCTGCTGTTGATGGAGCGTAAGCTGCAGGAGGTGCATCCGCTCCTGACCCTGTGTGGGCAGATCGTGGAGACCTGGCAGGGAAACCCCATCCAGAAGGAGTCCCTGCGCGTGTTCTTCCTGGTGCTGCAGGTCACACATTACCTGGACGCCGGACAGGTGAGAGCCGCTCACACACACACACACACACACACTCCAGCTGGATCTCCAAATGCACAGAGATTCTGTGTTTGAGCAGACCAGTGTTTCCCCTACAATGTGTTCACAGCGGCGCAGCGCCACTGCAAAAGCTTCACATGATCAGTAATATCACAACATTCACTTACAAAAGAGAGAGAGAGAGAGAGAGAGAGATAGACGATAGCCAGAGAACTAAACAAAAATACAGTCTGCTTACACTTTAGGCCTGTGATATTAATCTTATTTTATTTTCGCTTCTAGATATGAGGTAAAACTATTATAAAGTATGCTCGCGCATCGTCTAGCACAGCTTCCTTCTCTTCACAGCGCGCGCTGTCATTTCTCCCCAAACATGCCTTTAACGTCAGATTCAGCACAATCTGTGATTGTTGTCAAATGCACTCTCCACTTTGGCTAAATTGCAGAACGTGTTTGATTAAATGAAAAGCACAATAATCCGCGCAATAGACGCTGTTTCCAAGTTCAAGGTGTGTGTGTGTGTGTGTGTGCGCACGCTGCGAAACGGACCGATTTGCACATATGCTTCTTGTGCGCGACTAAACCGTCAAATACACAACAAAATAGCCTATATCTCAAAATGACCGGCTTGGAGAGTATTCACTTAAACACAGTTTAGCTTAAATGGGCGTAAATAGTTGGGAGAAATGAATGGGAGAATGATCTTATTAGATCTGCATTCGGTCTTAAAGGGGCAGCGTCTAATAATAAACCTGCTGCTGACGATTGAGCCAATAATGTGAATCAAACAACAAAAGGCAAAGTGAAAAGTACTTGCAGCTCTTATGATATGTGATGCTCTTTAAAAAAAATGTTGGTTTTATTATGTAATATTACATGATTGTTTTTGTTTACCTTTTTATTAATCATATATATATATATGTATGATCAATAAAAAGGTAAAAAAACAACATACTGTAATAATATTTCACAATATTAGGCTACTGTTTTTTTTTCTCTGTATTTTTGATTAAATAAATGCAGGCTTGATAAGCATGAGCCTTTTTGCAAAAACATAAAATAGTATCCAAACACTTTTTTTATTTTTTTATTTTTACATATTGCCCCTTTCTTACATTTGAGCCCTTGCCCCTTATGAACTTTCTGCACGTCCATGCAGGTTATTGAAGTAAAATAGGCTATAAGCTAGTCACCTTTTAAATTAATGAAAAGTTAATTTGGATTTTAATGTTCAAAATGTCTATTTCTATCACCAAAACTTGCCAGAAGTCATGGTTTAAGGGTTTATTTTAAAAAAAAATAATTCCGGAGGTGCATGCCCTTGACCCCCCAACCTCCGGCATGTAACCGCACCGCTGCTGGAAACATTTCTAGGGGAAACACTGCAGACAGAATAAACTGGGTCTGTGTGAACCCACAGATGAGTAGGAGGGGTCTATGATGCCCCTCTTCACAAGAAGTCTCAGAATGTGTGTGTTTCAGCTCAGATCATGTATTATACTAGCCTGACAAGCCAGAGCCACATCAAGATGGGAGCTCACCATTGGCAGGGCTCAATCCGAGGGGCGGGATTAACGCTTGTCTTGAGATTCCCTCTGCACACGATAGGATAGCGCTACAGCCAACCAGAGCAGCGGAAGGTGAAGCGGAGCTGCTGAGAGATTAAACTTTCGCCGCATTCGGTCGGCTAAACTCCGAACACATCTTCCTTTCTTAAGAAGGACTTGTTCTTTCCTCAAAGAAAAGCTGAACTCAAGTCTTCCAGAGCCAAAGCCGATTCGTAAGGCCGCTGTTCTCCAGCTTCTGTGTTTACAGTCGCACGCGGAACCGCCACAACTCTGCCGTCATTATGTTAAGCCCGCCCACCGACTCTATACACGCTGTGATTGGCCTGACCAGAGTTTGGTTTTTCCAGCTCGCAAGCCAACGGAGAGTTGCTAGACGACCCTGTAAATGACATCTGCTGCCGCTAGTGTGCATCTAGATATCTAGGCTAGTATTATACCAATTTTTGAGTGTAAGGAAAAACATGCTGTTTTTGTGCATGTGTCTTTAAATGAAATGAGCTGGTGCTGCTCCGCCCCCCAATCCAGAAGAAGGCGGAGCCTGTACAGCTCGTGCCTCTGCCAAACACTAAAACATCTGATTGGGTTTGATCATCTCTATCGCGTGTGTTTTAAAAGAAATATCACTCTAAACATCTGATATATGGTTTTCTGAGCACACACACACACACACACACACACCTGAAGCACGCACAGAAAGCTGTGTGTCAGACGGGGCGTCCCGTGAGTATCAAACTAAGGTCTCTTCCACGTCTTATTACACTTAAACTGTCAAACACACACGTTTATGACAAAAACACGTGGCTTTAATAAGAACACATTTCTGACTTAAATGCTCTGGCGAGGAGAGAAACATGACCGACTGTGTACAGCTCACTGGGGGGCGGAGTCTGTCTGCAGTTGTGGGCGGAGTCCATACTAATAGGGTGGAGGTCATGCAATTTGCATAATATATCTATATGTAATATGTCATAATAGGTCTCCTTTAAATGTGTAAAATATTCGGAATGAACTCTAGAGGTCGGATGATATACAGAATGATGAGCGTCACAGACTGTCATTAATGAGCTTTGAGTGTAGTGTTGAGTTGTGCTGATGTGTGTGTGTGTGTGTGTGTGTGTGCAGGTGAAGAGCGTCAAGCCGTGCCTGAAGCAGCTGCAGCAGTGCATCCAGACCATCTCCACCCTCCATGATGATGAGATCCTGCCCAGTAACTCGGCTGACCTCTTCCACTGGCTGCCCAAGGAGCACATGTGTGTCCTGGTCTACCTGGTGAGTGACATCATCGCTGACATCACAGCGCGGCGCTGGTCTGATGGCTGTGTTTGATGGTGTGTGTGTGTGTGTTTCAGGTGACGGTCATGCACTCGATGCAGGCTGGGTACCTGGAGAAGGCCCAGAAATACACAGATAAAGCCCTCATGCAGTTAGAGAAGCTGAAGAGTGAGTCTGGTCACATGATCAACACACAGCGAATCGGAGCAGCTGATGTGTGTGTGTGTGTGTGTGTGTGTGTGATGGAGGATGTTTCTGTGTGTTTTAGTGCTGGACTGCAGCCCCATCCTGTCGTCATTCCAAGTCATTCTGCTGGAGCACATCATCATGTGCCGCCTGGTGACGGGACACAAGGCCACGGCGCTGCAGGAGGTGTGTGTGTGTGTGTGTGTGTGTGTGTGTGTGTGTGTGTGTGTGTGTCAGGGTTCCCACTCGTCCTGGAAAACCTGGAAAATTGATGACAAATTTCCCAGTCCTGGAAAACACATGGAAAATTAGAGAAAATGTAAAATGTCCTGGAAAATCTTGTTGTTGTCTGGGAAAATTCTTTAAAAAAAAGTGATTTCTTTAGCCGAGTATAAAGAGTTTATCGCTGGCCCAAACAATTAGCGCTAGTTGCAGAAAGCACATGTTCAGGAATGCTATTTTGAATAATGATGTTAAGTCTTGTGTTGCCACTTGCAGCCGTTAGCTAATGCTATAAACTGCTCAAATGTATGCAGTGAATGTTAACCCGTGAGCTTCTCCCTAATCACATCATTTTGATATAAAGTCACATTTGTGTTATAAAGTCAGAATTGCGTGATATAAACTCGCAAGTCTTTTCTTCACAATTGACTTTTTTGCGCAGTTGTGAGTTTATATCCTGCACTTCTGACTTCTTTCCTCAGAATTGTGAGATCTAAACTGCAATTGCAAGTTATAAAGTCCAATTCTGAGGAAAAAAGAATTGCGACAATTTTCGCGTTTATATCACAAATATGTAAACTCGCAATTGCGAGAAAGTCAGAATAGCGAGATAAAAAGTCATAATTACCTTTTCTTTCTATTGTGTGGTGTAAACAAGCTTCCATAGTCATAATGTATGATTAAGAGCTCATGTTGAAAAATGCTGGATTGTTAAGTAATAAGCAATAAACTGGACGGCTTTTGCAGACTTAGAAAGCAATATTTGGCATGATTTAGAAAGCAATATTTGGCATGATTTAGAAAGCAATATTTGGCATGATTTAGAAAGCAATATTTGGCATGATTTAGAAAGCAATATTTGGCGTGATTTAGAAAGCAATATTTGGCATGATTTAGAAAGCAATATTTGGCATGATTTAGAAAGCAATATTTGGCATGATTTAGAAAGCAATATTTGGCATGATTTAGAAAGCAATATTTGGCATGATTTAGAAAGCAATATTTGGCATGATTTAGAAAGCAATATTTGGCGTGATTTAGAAAGCAATATTTGGCGTGATTTAGAAAGCAATATTTGGCATGATTTAGAAAGCAATATTTGGCATGATTTAGAAAGCAATATTTGGCATGATTTAGAAAGCAATATTTGGCATGATTTAGAAAGCAATATTTGGCGTGATTTAGAAAGCAGTATTTGGCGTGATTTAGAAAGCAATATTTGGCATGATTTAGAAAGCAATATTTGGCATGATTTAGAAAGCAATATTTGGCATGATTTAGAAAGCAATATTTGGCGTGATTTAGAAAGCAATATTTGGCGTGATTTAGAAAGCAATATTTGGCATGATTTAGAAAGCAATATTTGGCATGATTTAGAAAGCAATATTTGGCATGATTTAGAAAGCAATATTTGGCATGATTTAGAAAGCAATATTTGGCGTGATTTAGAAAGCAATATTTGGCGTGATTTAGAAAGCAATATTTGGCATGATTTAGAAAGCAATATTTGGCATGATTTAGAAAGCAATATTTGGCATGATTTAGAAAGCAATATTTGGCATGATTTAGAAAGCAATATTTGGCATGATTTAGAAAGCAATATTTGGCATGATTTAGAAAGCAATATTTGGCATGATTTAGAAAGCAATATTTGGCATGATTTAGAAAGCAATATTTGGCGTGATTTAGAAAGCAATATTAGGCATGATTTAGAAAGCAATATTTGGCGTGATTTAGAAAGCAATATTTGGCATGATTTAGAAAGCAATATTTGGCGTGATTTAGAAAGCAATATTTGGCATGATTTAGAAAGCAATATTTGGCATGATTTAGAAAGCAATATTTGGCGTGATTTAGAAAGCAATATTTGGCATGATTTAGAAAGCAATATTTGGCGTGATTTAGAAAGCAATATTTGGCATGATTTAGAAAGCAATATTTGGCATGATTTAGAAAGCAATATTTGGCGTGATTTAGAAAGCAATATTTGGCGTGATTTAGAAAGCAATATTTGGCATGATTTAGAAAGCAATATTTGGCATGATTTAGAAAGCAATATTTGGCGTGATTTAGAAAGCAATATTAGGCATGATTTAGAAAGCAATATTTGGCGTGATTTAGAAAGCAATATTTGGCGTGATTTAGAAAGCAATATTTGGCATGATTTAGAAAGCAATATTTGGCATGATTTAGAAAGCAATATTTGGCATGATTTAGAAAGCAATATTTGGCGTGATTTAGAAAGCAATATTTGGCGTGATTTAGAAAGCAATATTAGGCATGATTTAGAAAGCAATATTTGGCATGATTTAGAAAGCAATATTTGGCATGATTTAGAAAGCAATATTTGGCATGATTTAGAAAGCAATATTTGGCGTGATTTAGAAAGCAATATTTGGCATGATTTAGAAAGCAATATTTGGCATGATTTAGAAAGCAATATTAGGCATGATTTAGAAAGCAATATTTGGCGTGATTTAGAAAGCAATATTTGGCATGATTTAGAAAGCAATATTTGGCATGATTTAGAAAGCAATATTAGGCATGATTTAGAAAGCAATATTTGGCGTGATTTAGAAAGCAATATTTGGCGTGATTTAGAAAGCAATATTAGGCATGATTTAGAAAGCAATATTTGGCATGATTTAGAAAGCAATATTTGGCATGATTTAAAAAGCAATATTTGGCATGATTTAGAAAGCAATATTTGGCGTGATTTAGAAAGCAATATTTGGCGTGATTTAGAAAGCAATATTTGGCGTGATTTAGAAAGCAATATTTGGCGTGATTTAGAAAGCAATATTTGGCGTGATTTAGAAAGCAATATTTGGCATGATTTAGAAAGCAATATTTGGCATGATTTAGAAAGCAATATTTGGCATGATTTAAAAAGCAATATTTGGCATGATTTAGAAAGCAATATTTGGCGTGATTTAGAAAGCAATATTTGGCATGATTTAGAAAGCAATATTTGGCATGATTTAGAAAGCAATATTTGGCGTGATTTAGAAAGCAATATTTGGCGTGATTTAGAAAGCAATATTTGGCGTGATTTAGAAAGCAATATTTGGCATGATTTAGAAAGCAATATTTGGCGTGATTTAGAAAGCAATATTTGGCGTGATTTAGAAAGCAATATTTGGCGTGATTTAGAAAGCAATATTTGGCGTGATTTAGAAAGCAATATTTGGCATGATTTAGAAAGCAATATTTGGCATGATTTAGAAAGCAATATTTGGCGTGATTTAGAAAGCAATATTTGGCGTGATTTAGAAAGCAATATTTGGCATGATTTAGAAAGCAATATTTGGCATGATTTAGAAAGCAATATTTGGCATGATTTAGAAAGCAATATTTGGCATGATTTAGAAAGCAATATTTGGCGTGATTTAGAAAGCAATATTTGGCGTGATTTAGAAAGCAATATTTGGCATGATTTAGAAAGCAATATTTGGCGTGATTTAGAAAGCAATATTTGGCATGATTTAGAAAGCAATATTTGGCATGATTTAGAAAGCAATATTTGGCATGATTTAGAAAGCAATATTTGGCATGATTTAGAAAGCAATATTTGGCATGATTTAGAAAGCAATATTTGGCATGATTTAGAAAGCAATATTTGGCATGATTTAGAAAGCAATATTTGGCGTGATTTAGAAAGCAATATTTGGCGTGATTTAGAAAGCAATATTTGGCGTGATTTAGAAAGCAATATTTGGCATGATTTAGAAAGCAATATTTGGCGTGATTTAGAAAGCAATATTTGGCGTGATTTAGAAAGCAATATTTGGCGTGATTTAGAAAGCAATATTTGGCGTGATTTAGAAAGCAATATTTGGCATGATTTAGAAAGCAATATTTGGCGTGATTTAGAAAGCAATATTTGGCGTGATTTAGAAAGCAATATTTGGCATGATCCTTGTCTTTTATTGCCGCCGTAGTAAAATTGAAAATGTACTGGAAAATGGTTGCTGAAAAAGAGTGGGAACCCTGGTGTGTGTGTGTGCTGATGGTCGTGTGCTGTGTAACACCTGTGTGTGTGTGTTGACAGATCTCTCAGGTGTGTCAGCTGTGTCAGCAGTCTCCACGGCTCTTCTCCAATCACGCGGCTCAGCTCCACACGCTGCTGGTGAGACCAACTCTAGCTCTTTTGTGTTGCGCTCGTTAAACTGCTCGTGTGTAAACGGACCCAGTGCTGCGCTTCCCTCTGAACACGCAGCGCATGCGTTCCTTTAAAGGATTAGTTCACTTTTAAATAAACATCTGTTGATAGTTTCCTCACCCTCATGTCATCCAAGATGTCCATGTCTTTCTTTCTGCAGTCGAAAAGAAATGAAGGTTTTGGATGAAAACAGTCCAGGGTTTTTCTCCATATAATGGACTTCAATGGGCCCCAAACGGGTCAAATGACAGTTTCAGTGCAGCTTTAAACGACACCAGATGATGAATAAGGGTCTGATCTAGACAAACCATCAGCTTCTGAGAGAAACCCAGCAGTATTTATGATATTATTTTACCTCTTATCAGACGAAGAGTGAGGTCAAAATACGAGCCCGGTCATAGATTAGCGACTGCACGGATCAGTAGAATGAGGCATCTACTATCGATATATCTATAACCACGATCTAATTTGACCTCACTCTCCAGAAGTTATGTCTGAGCTCAGAGATGATCACGCTCGTCTGATAAGAGGTAAAATAATATCATAAATACTGCTGGGTTTCTCTCAGAAGCTGATGGTTTGTCTAGATCAGACCCTTATTCATCATCTGGTGTCGTTTAAAGCTGCACTGAAACTGTCATTTGACCCGTTTGGGGCCCATTGAAGTCCATTATATGGAGAAAAACCCTGGACTGTTTTCATCCAAAACCTTCATTTCTTTTCGACTGCAGAAAGAAAGACATGGACATCTTGGATGACCTGAGGGTGAGGAAACTATCAGCAAAAGTTTTTCTAAAAGTGAACTAATCCTTTAACAGCATCACGGCTGTATGAAGAGTGTGTGTGTGTGTGTGTGGTGTTGATCATGTGATGTGTTCCAGGGTCTGTACTGCATCTCTGTGAACTGTATGGACAACGCTGAGGCCCAGTTCACCACAGCACTGCGGGTGAGAACCTTAAAGCCTCTGCTGCCGCTCTGTTCTCATACACATGAGCTCATCATTCATCTCTGTGTGTGTGTGTGTGTGTGTGTGTGTGTGTGTGTGCGCAGCTCACCACGCATCAGGAGCTGTGGACATTCATCGTGACCAATCTGGCGAGTGTGTACATCAGAGAGGGCAACAGACATCAAGAGGTTCGTCACCAGGGATTGGTTTATAATGGCTGTGATAAGTGTGTGTGTGTGTGTGTGTGTGTGTGTGTGTGTGTGTGTGTGTGTGTGTGATAATCAGTGACTAACGAGCAATTCTTCTTCTGCAGCTGTACAGTCTGTTAGAGCGGATAAACCCGGACCACAACTTCCCTGTCAGGTACAACTCATACACACACATCACACACACAAGGACAGTCATTTTAGCAAATGATTCCTGACAAATTAATCAATTGGTGAATTTGAACTTTACTTCTGAACATGAATGGTTCTTCATGAAGGCTTCTCTTGCGTACTCTATTTTTTTAAAATATAGCCTATAGAAATTAAATCATTATGTAATAATGAATTATTTTAATTCTATTTAAAATAATAGACTAATTCAAAGCAGGGCCAAACAGAACAGTGAACTAAATTCTAGGTCTAATTCTAGCTGGGAAATAATCTATTTGGGACTATTTGCAAACAATATTTGCATTAATTTGCATCAAATATATTATTAGTCCCGAGATTCTTCACATGAGTGATTAAATAAATGGATTCGCTACAAATATTTGAGTTCCCAGGTGGTTTATTGGTAGAATTTTAGTAAACCGTCTTAAAGGTTCTAATCTAATCCGAGTTCTCACAACCGAGTCGACTCATTCACACTCTCAACCGAGTCGACTCACTCACACTCTCAACCGAGTCGACTCACTCACTCTCTCAACCGAGTCGACTCACTCACACTCTCAACCGAGTCGACTCACCCACACTCTCAACCGAGTCGACTCACCCACACTCTCAACCGAGTCGACTCGCCCACACTCTCAACCGAGTCGACTCGCTCACACTCTCAACCGAGTCGACTCACTCACACTCTCAACCGAGTCGACTCACTCACACTCTCAACCGAGTCGACTCACCCACACTCTCAACCGAGTCGACTCGCCCACACTCTCAACCGAGTCGACTCGCTCACACTCTCAACCGAGTCGACTCACTCACACTCTCAACCGAGTCGACTCACTCACACTCTCAACCGAGTCGACTCACCCACACTCTCAACCGAGTCGACTCACCCACACTCTCAACCGAGTCGACTCACCCACACTCTCAACCGAGTCGACTCACTCACACTCTCAACCGAGTCGACACACTCACACTCTCAACCGAGTCGACTCACTCACACTCTCAACCGAGTCGACTCACCCACACTCTCAACCGAGTCGACTCACCCACACTCTCAACCGAGTCGACTCACTCACACTCTCAACCGAGTCGACTCACTCACACTCTCAACCGAGTCGACTCACTCACACTCTCAACCGAGTCGACTCACCCACACTCTCAACCGAGTCGACTCACCCACACTCTCAACCGAGTCGACTCACCCACACTCTCAACCGAGTCGACTCACTCACACTCTCAACCGAGTCGACTCACCCACACTCTCAACCGAGTCGACTCACTCACACTCTCGACCGAGTCGACTCACTCACACTCTCGACCGAGTCGACTCACCCACACTCTCGACCGAGTCGACTCACTCACACTCTCGACCGAGTCGACTCACCCACACTCTCGACCGAGTCGACTCACTCACGCTCTCAACCGAGTCGACTCACTCACGCTCTCAACCGAGTCGACTCACTCACGCTCTCAACCGAGTCGACTCACTCACGCTCTCAACCGAGTCGACTCACTCACGCTCTCAACCGAGTCGACTCACCCACACTCTCAACCGAGTCGACTCACTCACACTCTCAACCGAGTCGACTCACCCACACTCTCGACCGAGTCGACTCACTCACGCTCTCAACCGAGTCGACTCACCCACTCTCTCAACCGAGTCGACTCACCCACACTCTCAACCGAGTCGACTCACCCACACTCTCAACCGAGTCGACTCACCCACACTCTCGACCGAGTCGACTCACCCACGCTCTCGACCGAGTCGACTCACTCACGCTCTCGACCGAGTCGACTCACTCACGCTCTCGACCGAGTCGACTCACTCACGCTCTCAACCGAGTCGACTCACTCACGCTCTCAACCGAGTCGACTCACTCACGCTCTCAACCGAGTCGACTCACTCACGCTCTCAACCGAGTCGACTCACTCACGCTCTCAACCGAGTCGACTCACTCACGCTCTCAACCGAGTCGACTCACTCACACTCTCAACCGAGTCGACTCACTCACACTCTCAACCGAGTCGACTCACTCACACTCTCAACCGAGTCGACTCGCCCACACTCTCAACCGAGTCGACTCACTCACACTCTCAACCGAGTCGACTCACCCACACTCTCAACCGAGTCGACTCACTCACACTCTCAACCGAGTCGACTCACCCACACTCTCAACCGAGTCGACTCACTCACACTCTCAACCGAGTCGACTCACCCACACTCTCAACCGAGTCGACTCACTCACACTCTCAACCGAGTCGACTCACTCACACTCTCAACCGAGTCGACTCACCCACACTCTCAACCGAGTCGACTCACTCACACTCTCAACCGAGTCGACTCACTCACGCTCTCAACCGAGTCGACTCACTCACACTCTCAACCGAGTCGACTCACTCACACTCTCAACCGAGTCGACTCACTCACACTCTCAACCGAGTCGACTCGCCCACACTCTCAACCGAGTCGACTCACTCACACTCTCAACCGAGTCGACTCACTCACACTCTCAACCGAGTCGACTCACTCACACTCTCAACCGAGTCGACTCGCCCACACTCTCAACCGAGTCGACTCACTCACGCTCTCAACCGAGTCGACTCACTCACACTCTCAACCGAGTCGACTCACTCACACTCTCAACCGAGTCGACTCACTCACACTCTCAACCGAGTCGACTCACCCACACTCTCAACCGAGTCGACTCACTCACACTCTCAACCGAGTCGACTCACTCACACTCTCAACCGAGTCGACTCACTCACACTCTCAACCGATTCCGTCCGAATGACTCTGTCTCTGTAGAGCTGCTTTGTCTCTGATGACGATCATTGATGCTGTTATTGTTCTGTGTATGACTCAATGATCTGGACTGTGTGGATCTGGACTGTGTGGATCTGGACTGTGTGGATCTGGACTGTGTGGATCTGGACTGTAGTTGTTCTGTTGTAACTGATGAAGTTTCTCCTCCAGCTCTCACTGTCTGCGCGCAGCGGCCTTCTACATCCGCGGACTGCTCTCCTTCTTCCAGGGACGCTACAATGAAGCCAAGTGAGTGTGTGTGTGTGTGTGTGTGTGTGTGTGTGTGTGTCACTGATGCTAATGTGTGTGTGTGTGTGTGTGTGTGTGTGTGTGTGTGTGTGTGTGTGTGTGTGTGTGTGTGTGTGTGTGTGTGTGTGTGTGTGTGTCACTGATGCTAATGTGTGTGTGTGTGTGTGTGTGTGTGTGTGTTAGGGATGTGACGGTGAGGAAATTTCCCCACCGGTTAATTGATGTGTGACAACACCGGTAATACCGGTATCACCGGCGGAGGCTTTTAAATCACTAATTCTATCTAACCGAAAGTAACATGCACACGACCGCTCTGAACTGAAAACGCGCCAGTGCGAACACACACCGTGAATGAAGCTCGTCTGTAAATGCGTGCTCTGTGAGGCCATGGGTGCGTCTCAATCAGTTCCCTAGTTCAGTAGTCAGGGCACTGATCAAGCATTGATCAGTCTATGATTGAGATGCACGCCATGAATGCACACTGTTAGTTCGTCCGTAAAGCCTCGTTTATACTCGACGCGCCCGCACGAGCGCGAGGGTGCGCGCGGCAAAAATAAATGCGCGCAGTCAGCGTAGCGGAGGCTCACACTGCGGAGACAGGCCAAAGTAAACAATGCGCGCTCTGTGCGGCCGTGCACATTTTACTTTCGGTTTTTAATCAGCGCCAATTGGGCTGCGGGTTGCTTGAATTGTGGGTTCATTAGCCTATTATTTTTAATGAAAAACACAACAACAAAACAAATGACAAACTCCCTTAAATAGGCACTTTTACGTTTCGCTGTGAAACCAAATCTTCCGCGATCATCAGTCAGCTCCTCACTCTTAAATCTGATGAATGACTCCTGCCGCTGCCGAGACTCACGGTCGGGTCATGCTTTATTAAGCAGATACGTTCAGTTTTTATTTGTATTGTCTGTTCTCTAACTGAACTAAATTATTTTATTACTATAAAAAAAAATCAAAAAGACGGTGGGCGGTGCCACGGTGGGCAAGTGATGTAACCGGTGTTGAGTCTGGACACCGGTAACACCGGCAACACCGACTATCGTAGCAAGCCTAGTGTGTGTGTGTGTGTGTGTGTGTGTGTGTGTGTCACTGATGCTAATGTGTGTGTGTGTGTGTGTGTGTGTGTGTCAGTCACTGATGCTAATGTGTGT
>NC_137102.1:62411251-62418751 GCF_949357685.1 Gobio gobio | reverse complement strand
ACCACACCATTACACCACCACACCACTACAGCACTACACCATTACACCACTACAGCACTACACCATTACACCACTACACCATTACACCACCACACCACTACAGCACCACACCATTACACCACCACACCACTACACCACCACACCACTACAGCACTACACCATTACACCACCACACCACCACACCATTACACCACTACACCACCACACCATTACACCACTACACCATTACACCACTACACCATTACACCACCACACCACTACAGCACCACACCATTACACCACTACACCATTACACCACTACACCATTACACCATTACACCACCACACCATTACACCACTACACCATTACACCACCACACCACTACACCATTACACCACCACACCATTACACCACTACACCATTACACCACCACACCATTACACCACCACACCATTACACCACCACACCACTACAGCACCACACCATTACACCACTACACCATTACACCACTACACCATTACACCACTACACCATTACACCACTACACCATTACACCACCACACCATTACACCACCACACCATTACACCACTACACCATTACACCACTACACCATTACACCACCACACCACTACACCATTACACCACTACACCACCACACCATTACACCACCACACCATTACACCACTACACCACTACACCACCACACCATTACACCACTACACCACCACACCATTACACCACCACACCACTACAGCACTACACCATTACACCACTACAGCACTACACCATTACACCACTACACCATTACACCACCACACCACTACAGCACCACACCATTACACCACCACACCACCACACCACTACAGCACTACACCATTACACCACCACACCATTACACCACCACACCACTACACCACCACACCACTACACCACTACACCATTACACCACTACACCATTACACCACCACACCACTACAGCACCACACCATTACACCACTACACCATTACACCACTACACCACTACACCATTACACCACTACACCATTACACCACCACACCATTACACCACTACACCATTACACCACTACACCATTACACCACTACACCATTACACCACCACACCATTACACCACTACACCATTACACCACCACACCACTACAGCACTACACCACTACACCATTACACCACTACACCATTACACCACTACACCATTACACCACCACACCACCACACCACTACACCATTACACCACCACACCACTACAGCACTACACCATTACACCACTACACCATTACACCACCACACCATTACACCACCACACCATTACACCACTACACCATTACACCACTACACCATTACACCATTACACCACTACACCATTACACCACTACACCATTACACCACCACACCACCACACCACTACACCATTACACCACTACAGCACTACACCATTACACCATTACACCACTACACCATTACACCACCACACCATTACACCACTACACCATTACACCACCACACCACTACACATTTACACCACCACACCACTACAGCACTACACCATTACACCACTACACCATTACACCACTACACCATTACACCACTACACCATTACACCACCACACCATTACACCACTACACCATTACACCACCACACCACTACACCATTACACCACTACACCACTACACCATTACACCACTACACCACTACACCATTACACCACCACACCACTACACCACCACACCACTACACCACTACACCATTACACCACCACACCATTACACCACCACACCATTACACCACCACACCATTACACCACTACACCATTACACCACTACACCATTACACCACTACACCATTACACCACTACACCATTACACCACTACACCATTACACCACCACAGCACTACACCATTACACCACTACACCATTACACCACTACACCATTACACCACCACACCATTACACCACTACACCATTACACCACCACACCACTACACCATTACACCACCACACCACTACAGCACTACACCATTACACCACCACACCATTACACCACCACACCACTACAGCACTACACCATTACACCACTACACCATTACACCACTACACCATTACACCACTACACCATTACACCACCACAGCACTACACCATTACACCACTACACCATTACACCACTACACCATTACACCACCGCACCATTACACCACTACACCATTACACCACCACACCACCACACCATTACACCACCACACCACTACAGCACTACACCATTACACCACTACACCATTACACCACCACACCACTACAGCACTACACCATTACAGCACTACACCACTACACCATTACACCACCACACCACCACACCATTACACCACCACACCACTACAGCACTACACCATTACACCACTACACCATTACACCACCACACCACTACAGCACTACACCACTACAGCACTACACCACTACACCATTACACCACCACACCACTACAGCACTACACCATTACACCACCACACCACTACAGCACTACACCATTACACCACTACACCATTACACCACCACACCACCACACCACTACACCATTACACCACCACACCACTACAGCACTACACCATTACACCACTACACCATTACACCACCACACCACTACAGCACTACACCATTACAGCACTACACCACTACACCATTACACCACCACACCACTACACCACCACACCACTACACCACTACACCACCACACACATGACCCGCTTCAATCGAGGGTTAGAATAGGATTGGGCCTTAGTTTGATCTATTATTGATATCCAGTTAATAATTTCAGTGCTTCAGCTCAAACTGGGCTCAGTTTATTGCCAAAGCAATATTCCTAGTTTAAGTTTTTGAACTAATATTTTTCTTATTTACATTTATTTGAACTAGCTTGTTTACATGCACACCTATCGATAGAAACCCTGGTCCGGTGTGTGTGAACTGTTGAAACACATGATCGGTCAGAGCTGATGCTCACGTGTGTGTGTGTGTGTGTGTGTGTGTGTGTGTGTGTGTGTGTGTGTGTGTGTGTGTGTGTGTGTGTGTGTGTGTGTGTGTGTGTGTGTGTGTGTGTGTGTGTGTGTGTGTGTGTGTTCAGGAGAGCAACAACATGGTGGTTCCAGCGATGCAGTTGGCCAGCAAGATCCCAGACATGTCCGTACAGCTGTGGTCATCGGCTCTACTGAAGGGTGAGTCTCACACACACACACACACACTCACACTCATATTGTGTCTGTCTGATGCTGACGTGTGTGTGTGTGTGTGTGTGTGTGTGTCCAGATCTGAACAAGGCCTGTGGGAACTCTATGGACGCTCATGAGGCTGCACAGATGCACCAGAACTTCTCCCAGCAGCTCCTGCAGGATCACATCGCCGCCTGCAGCCTGCCGGAACACAACCTCATCAGCGTACGCTACACACACACACACACACACACACACACACACACACACACACACACACACACACACACACACACACACAACCTCATCAGCGTACGGCTATACACACACACACTCTCTCTCTCTCTCTCTCTCTCTCTCTCATTCACACACACACACACACACACATATCATCAGCCTAATCACCGGTACGGTATACATTATTTCAAACGGTACAATATCATGATTTAGCTCATCTCTGCGTGTGCTGCTGTTCTGAAGTTCAGCTCTAGATGGCAGTGACACACACACACACACACCGACGTCACACCGGCAACACAGAACAAAATAGGCCTTTATCACAGAGGATTTGAATACCGGAAGTGTGTGTTGAAGCAGCTGATTCTTCCGGTTCTGCATGTTTTCAATGTGCTGTGAACATCGAGCTGAACACAGGGTTCCTGCGGGAACTTAACAAGTCTTAAATGTCTTTAAAATTTCAAAATCAAAATTTTAGGCCTTAAAAAGTCTTAAATTCTCTGAAGTATTGAGTTCTAGGTCTTAAATAATTTTAAACGGGTCTTAATTTTTTCCTACGTTCATGTAATGCTAACTCTTGCTCAGTGAAATGCTCCCGCGCCGCTTTAGTGTGTGTGTGTGTGTGTGTGTGTGTGTGTGTGTTGTAGTTTGTTCTTTATTAGTATCTATGTGTGCATTACTGTAGGTCTTAAAGTGAAAGAGACCCAATATAGCCGAGCCTATACCCGCTCCTGTCTGTGGAGTTCATATTAATCCAACAACAACGGGGAAAACCAACAGTAGCCCTAAACTAAAGCACTGTTTATCTGCATACTTAAGTTGTATTTATTTGTCCTATTGTCAAACAACATTCATGCATTTTGTTTGTTTTATTGCCATGTGTGACTATTGTGCATCTGACATAATGATATGGTAAATGTGGCATCATTATGAAAAAACAATCAAAAAAACATGCACATTTCTGAAAATGACCCCCACAAAATCAGTCATTTTGATCTCACAAAAAATATATTTCTTATATATATAATATACATACATGCAGACTAGGGATGCAACACTACAGTTAGTCCACGGTTCAACACACACCTCGGTTTTTAACCAGTGTTTTCGGTTGGGTTCTGATGGCTTTTCTCACATCAGTTTTTGCTCTTCTATTCTTAGGCGACAGGAGCAGCAAGAGGTTAAAGAGAAAAAAGACACCAAAACTTTATTGCAAAACTCTTTCTTTATTTTACTTAAAAGAATTGAAAAACCTTACTTAAACTTAAAACTTTACTTAAAAAACCCTTGTACACATTCCTAGTGTATTGTATAATATAAAATAAATATATATCTCAGATTTACACTGGCAGCTCAGAGCAGTACAGCAGCATTTAAGTATGAAATTGAATGAATGAATGTAAAAATAAAACACTACACAGACTTCACTATAAAATATACACTGATTCTTATTAAAGCTGCTGTATTAGTTCTTCAGTCAAGAGCAGCGAGTGATTTTCTCTTTGTCTTTTGTTGTTGTATTAACATTATAGGGATATTTCACTCAAAAATGAAAATTCTGTCATGGAGAAATGAATACAGGTTTGGAACAATATTAGAGTGAGTAAATAATGACATCATTTTAGAGGTGAACTGTCCCTTTAAGGACGGCGTGTTCACTATAGGCTGCGCCGCTGTCAATTAAAGACCTGCGCATCTAATATACACACACACACACCGATTTTACTTTCACTTTAGACATAACCGACTGTGTTTATGTTAACCTTGTGTGTATTTGACAGTATTAGCGTAGTAAGACGACTACTCAGTCCAGTAATCACGTGTTTGAGGCGTTTAGTGCGCGCGCTCTGAAAAGCGCATGTTAAAACCGCGCACGCGAATGAAACCGGCAAGGCTTTAGAACGCAGGCAAATAATGAACTTTGGTGATTGTGAATAACTCTAGTGTTCTGTGAGGATAACTCTACCACTGACCTGTGATGTGAATGTGTGTCGTGTTGTTCAGTATTGGGATGGAGGCAAATGATAGAATTTGTAGAAAAATAATTAATTAAATGTGAAACCGAAAAAAACGCAATTCACAAGCGCGTATTGAACCGCGAATGCTGTACCGAACGGTTCAATATTATATTGAGAATTGTGGCATCCCTAAAGCACACTCTCTCTACCGGTCAAAAGTTTGAGAATGGTATTTAAAGAAGTCTCTTCTGTTCACCAAGGCTGCATTTATTAACTTTTTTTATATTTGAATATGCGATTTATTTCTGTGATTCAAAGCTGAATTTTCAGCATCATTACTCTAGACTTTAGAGTCACATAATCCTTCAAAAAACATTTTTTTACTTTCTATTTGAGATAAATGCTGCTCTTTAGAACTTTCTCTTTATCAAAGAATCCTAAAAAAAATGTTTTCCACAACTGTGTTCAGCACTGATAATAATCATAAGTGTGTTGGTCATCAGATCCTCATATGAGGACGATCAGTGAAGGGTCATGTGACTCTGAAGACTGGAGGAATGATGATAATCACAGGAATAAATCACACTTTACTATATATTCACAACAGAACTGTCACAATATTACAGCTTTTTTGTATTTTTAATAACATAAATGCAGCATTGGTGAGCAGAGACTTCTGTAAAATCATAAAAATCTTCCCGTTCTCAGACTTTTGACCGCTAGTGTGTGTGTATTAATCCTGCTGGGATTGAGCTTTGAGGAAGCGCAAGTTTACTAATACTTTGTTCAAATTAATGAATTAATTTGCTTTGCAAGTCATTTTGTGATTCTGCATTTCCTTTTGTACGTTTTTTGTATTGCGTGATATAGGTCTTAAATTTAATTCATAATGGTCTTTTAAAAGTCTTAAATGTGATTTGGTGAAACCTGCAGAAACCCTGTGAACAAACGACAATTAAAATCAGCATCTGGAGGATAAGATAAAAATCCGGATATTTTCCAAGACAGAAGAGATGAACTGATCATAACTGCTGGATTCTCCAAACTCTGCTGAACGTGTAGTTTTATAATCCGACCCGTCGTAAACATACCAGATTATTTCACCACACGCTCTCAGTGCTCGTCTAAATAATCACCACGATGAGGAGTGTGTGAGACCTGGCCAATAACATCTCAATCAACACGATGATGTGTATTAATATTTTCACATTGTTCTGTCACTTTCGATTCAGCGGTTCAGAGCCAAACTGCTGACATTTGGCGATTCAAACCGCTGAATCGACTCACTGATTCATAACGCTCTGAACCGCTGAATTGACTCACTGACTCATAACGCTCTGAACCGCTGAATCGACTCACTGATTCATAACGCTCTGAACCGCTGAATTGACTCACTGACTCATAACGCTCTGAACCGCTGAATCGACTCACTGATTCATAACGCTCTGAACCGCTGAATCGACTCACTGACTCATAACGCTCTGAACCGCTGAATCGACTCACTGATTCATAACGCTCTGAACCGCTGAATCGACTCACTGATTCATAACGCTCTGAACCGCTGAATCGACTCACTGATTCATAACGCTCTGAACCGCTGAATTGACTCACTGACTCATAACGCTCTGAACCGCTGAATCGACTCACTGATTCATAACGCTCTGAACCGCTGAATTGACTCACTGACTCATAACGCTCTGAACCGCTGAATCGACTCACTGATTCATAACGCTTCGAAGCTTTATGATGCCGTGTTTTGAAATCGTCATCACTATATAAGTCGTTATTTAGGGTTTTTTTGTGCACAGAAACTATTCTCGTCTTCATAAAGTTATTGTAGAGCCGCTGTAGTGAGATGGACTTTGTAACTTTAGTCTTTAGTGTCTTTTAAGGGTCTTGAGAGTGTAAAGTTGAGCCAATGGAGGCCTTTCAGAGCATCAGATTTACACTAAAATATCTTCATTTGTGTCTGAAGATGAACGGAGGTCTGACGGGTGTCCAACCACATGAGGCTCAGTCATTAATCACACAATTTACAGTTTTGGCTGAACTAACCCTTTAATAGAAATGTGTTGATTTTGTTTAATAATTAGTAAAACATTGACC
>NC_137102.1:62403751-62406251 GCF_949357685.1 Gobio gobio | reverse complement strand
GTGTGTATGACAGAGTTTATTACACACAGTGTGTATGACAGAGTTTACTACACACAGTGTGTATGACAGAGTTTATTACACACAGTGTGTATGACAGAGTTTACTACACACAGTGTGTATGACAGAGTTTACTACACACAGTGTGTATGACAGAGTTTATTACACACAGTGTGTATGACAGAGTTTACTACACACAGTGTGTATGACAGAGTTTACTACACACAGTGTGTATGACAGAGTTTACTACACACAGTGTGTTTGACAGAGTTTATTACACACAGTGTGTATGACAGAGTTTACTACACACAGTGTGTATGACAGAGTTTACTACACACAGTGTGTATGACAGAGTTTATTACACACAGTGTGTATGACAGAGTTTACTACACACAGTGTGTATGACAGAGTTTACTACACACAGTGTGTATGACAGAGTTTATTACACACAGTGTGTATGACAGAGTTTATTACACACAGTGTGTATGACAGAGTTTATTACACACAGTGTGTATGACAGAGTTTATTACACACAGTGTGTATGACAGAGTTTATTACACACAGTGTGTATGACAGAGTTTACTACACACAGTGTGTATGACAGAGTTTATTACACACAGTGTGTATGACAGAGTTTATTACACACAGTGTGTATGACAGAGTTTATTACACACAGTGTGTATGACAGAGTTTACTACACACAGTGTGTATGACAGAGTTTATTACACACAGTGTGTATGACAGAGTTTATTACACACAGTGTGTATGACAGAGTTTAGTACACACAGTGTGTATGACAGAGTTTATTACACACAGTGTGTATGACAGAGTTTATTACACACAGTGTGTATGACAGAGTTTATTACACACAGTGTGTATGACAGAGTTTATTACACACAGTGTGTATGACAGAGTTTATTACAAACAGTGTGTATGACAGAGTTTACTACACAGAGTGTGTATGACAGAGTTTATTACACACAGTGTGTATGACAGAGTTTATTACACACAGTGTGTATGACAGAGTTTATTACACACAGTGTGTATGACAGAGTTTATTACACACAGTGTGTATGACAGAGTTTATTACACACAGTGTGTATGACAGAGTTTATTACACACAGTGTGTATGACAGAGTTTAGTACACACAGTGTGTATGACAGAGTTTACTACACACAGTGTGTATGACAGAGTTTATTACACACAGTGTGTATGACAGAGTTTACTACACACAGTGTGTATGACAGAGTTTAGTACACACAGTGTGTATGACAGAGTTTAGTACACACAGTGTGTATGACAGAGTTTATTACACACAGTGTGTATGACAGAGTTTATTACACACAGTGTGTATGACAGAGTTTACTACACACAGTGTGTATGACAGAGTTTATTACACACAGTGTGTATGACAGAGTTTACTACACACAGTGTGTATGACAGAGTTTAGTACACACAGTGTGTATGACAGAGTTTAGTACACACAGTGTGTATGACAGAGTTTACTACACACAGTGTGTATGACAGAGTTTACTACACACAGTGTGTATGACAGAGTTTAGTACACACAGTGTGTATGACAGAGTTTAGTACACACAGTGTGTATGACAGAGTTTAGTACACACAGTGTGTATGACAGAGTTTACTACACACAGTGTGTATGACAGAGTTTACTACACACAGTGTGTATGACAGAGTTTAGTACACACAGTGTGTATGACAGAGTTTACTACACACAGTGTGTATGACAGAGTTTACTACACACAGTGTGTATGACAGAGTTTACTACACACAGTGTGTATGACAGAGTTTACTACACACAGTGTGTATGACAGAGTTTACTACACACAGTGTGTATGACAGAGTTTAGTACACACAGTGTGTATGACAGAGTTTAGTACACACAGTGTGTATGACAGAGTTTACTACACACAGTGTGTATGACAGAGTTTAGTACACACAGTGTGTATGACAGAGTTTAGTACACACAGTGTGTATGACAGAGTTTACTACACACAGTGTGTATGACAGAGTTTACTACACACAGTGTGTATGACAGAGTTTACTACACACAGTGTGTATGACAGAGTTTACTACACACAGTGTGTATGACAGAGTTTACTACACACAGTGTGTATGACAGAGTTTACTACACACAGTGTGTATGACAGAGTTTAGTACACACAGTGTGTATGACAGAGTTTAGTACACACAGTGTGTATGACAGAGTTTAGTACACACAGTGTGTATGACAGAGTTTAGTACACACAGTGTGTATGACAGAGTTTACTACACACAGTGTGTATGACAGAGTTTACTACACACAGTGTGTATGACAGAGTTTAGTACACACAGTGTGTATGACAGAGTTTACTACACACAGTGTGTATGACAGAGTTTATTACACACAGTGTGTATGACAGAGTTTAGTACACACAGTGTGTATGACAGAGTTTACTACACACAGTGTGTATTGTGTATGACAGAGTTTATTACACACAG
>NC_137102.1:62388751-62396251 GCF_949357685.1 Gobio gobio | reverse complement strand
TCTCACACACATCTGGGGGAGAGACCTGTCTCACACACATCTGGGGGAGAGACCTGTCTCACACACATCTGGGGGAGAGACCTGTCTCACACACATCTGGGGGAGATACCTGTCTCACACACATCTGGGGGAGAGACCTGTCTCACACACATCTGGGGGAGAGACCTGTCTCACACACATCTGGGGGAGAGACCTGTCTCACACACATCTGGGGGAGATACCTGTCTCACACACATCTGGGGGAGAGACCTGTCTCACACACATCTGGGGGAGAGACCTGTCTCTCACACATCTGGGGGAGATACCTGTCTCACACACATCTGGGGGAGAGACCTGTCTCACACACATCTGGGGGAGAGACCTGTCTCACACACATCTGGGGGAGAGACCTGTCTCACACACATCTGGGGGAGAGACCTGTCTCACACACATCTGGGGGAGAGACCTGTCTCACACACATCTGGGGGAGATACCTGTCTCACACACATCTGGGGGAGAGACCTGTCTCACACACATCTGGGGGAGATACCTGTCTCACACACATCTGGGGGAGATACCTGTCTCACACACATCTGGGGGAGAGACCTGTCTCACACACATCTGGGGGAGATACCCGTCTCACACACATCTGGGGGAGATACCCGTCTCACACACATCTGGGGGAGAGACCTGTCTCACACACATCTGGGGGAGATACCTGTCTCACACACATCTGGGGGAGATACCTGTCTCACACACATCTGGGGGAGAGACCTGTCTCACACACATCTGGGGGAGAGACCTGTCTCACACACATCTGGGGGAGAGACCTGTCTCACACACATCTGGGGGAGATACCTGTCTCACACACATCTGGGGGAGATACCTGTCTCACACACATCTGGGGGAGATACCTGTCTCACACACATCTGGGGGAGATACCCGTCTCACACACATCTGGGGGAGATACCCGTCTCACACACATCTGGGGGAGATACCTGTCTCACACACATCTGGGGGAGATACCTGTCTCACACACATCTGGGGGAGAGACCTGTCTCACACACATCTGGGGGAGAGACCTGTCTCACACACATCTGGGGGAGATACCTGTCTCACACACATCTGGGGGAGAGACCTGTCTCACACACATCTGGGGGAGATACCTGTCTCACACACATCTGGGGGAGAGACCTGTCTCACACACATCTGGGGGAGATACCTGTCTCACACACATCTGGGGGAGAGACCTGTCTCACACACATCTGGGGGAGAGACCTGTCTCACACACATCTGGGGGAGAGACCTGTCTCACACACATCTGGGGGAGAGACCTGTCTCACACACATCTGGGGGAGAGACCTGTCTCACACACATCTGGGGGAGAGACCTGTCTCACACACATCTGGGGGAGATACCTGTCTCACACACATCTGGGGGAGATACCTGTCTCACACACATCTGGGGGAGATACCTGTCTCACACACATCTGGGGGAGATACCCGTCTCACACACATCTGGGGGAGATACCCGTCTCACACACATCTGGGGGAGATACCCGTCTCACACACATCTGGGGGAGATACCCGTCTCACACACATCTGGGGGAGATACCCGTCTCACACACATCTGGGGGAGATACCCGTCTCACACACATCTGGGGGAGATACCCGTCTCACACACATCTGGGGGAGATACCCGTCTCACACACATCTGGGGGAGAGACCCGTCTCACACACATCTGGGGGAGATACCCGTCTCACACACATCTGGGGGAGATACCCGTCTCACACACATCTGGGGGAGATACCCGTCTCACACACATCTGGGGGAGATACCTGTCTCACACACATCTGGGGGAGATACCTGTCTCACACACATCTGGGGGAGATACCTGTCTCACACACATCTGGGGGAGATACCCGTCTCACACACATCTGGGGGAGATACCCGTCTCACACACATCTGGGGGAGATACCCGTCTCACACACATCTGGGGGAGATACCTGTCTCACACACATCTGGGGGAGATACCCGTCTCACACACATCTGGGGGAGATACCCGTCTCACACACATCTGGGGGAGAGACCCGTCTCACACACATCTGGGGGAGAGACCCGTCTCACACACATCTGGGGGAGATACCCGTCTCACACACATCTGGGGGAGATACCTGTCTCACACACATCTGGGGGAGATACCCGTCTCACACACATCTGGGGGAGATACCCGTCTCACACACATCTGGGGGAGATACCCGTCTCACACACATCTGGGGGAGATACCCGTCTCACACACATCTGGGGGAGATACCCGTCTCACACACATCTGGGGGAGATACCCGTCTCACACACATCTGGGGGAGATACCCGTCTCACACACATCTGGGGGAGATACCCGTCTCACACACATCTGGGGGAGATACCCGTCTCACACACATCTGGGGGAGATACCCGTCTCACACACATCTGGGGGAGATACCCGTCTCACACACATCTGGGGGAGAGACCCGTCTCACACACATCTGGGGGAGATACCCGTCTCACACACATCTGGGGGAGATACCCGTCTCACACACATCTGGGGGAGATACCCGTCTCACACACATCTGGGGGAGATACCCGTCTCACACACATCTGGGGGAGATACCCGTCTCACACACATCTGGGGGAGATACCCGTCTCACACACATCTGGGGGAGATACCCGTCTCACACACATCTGGGGGAGATACCCGTCTCACACACATCTGGGGGAGATACCTGTCTCACACACATCTGGGGGAGATACCTGTCTCACACACATCTGGGGGAGATACCTGTCTCACACACATCTGGGGGAGAGACCTGTCTCACACACATCTGGGGGAGATACCCGTCTTCAGGGTTAGAACATCTCATGATTTCCTCCCGTCTCATCCCAGATCTTCATGTCTTTCTCTCTTCAGTGGAAAAGAAATGCAGGATTTTTCTGCTCATAATGGACTTCAATGGGAGTAAATGTGGCCGATGATCAGACTCTATTCCACGTCTGGAAAATGTGTCCGTCGGTTCCCATTGAAGTCCATTGTGTGCCTGGAATGATCCTCAAAAAAGTGACGAGAGAAAGAGGTGAACATCTGGGATGAGATGGAGTGAGGGAATCATCAGGAGAAGTGAATCCTGATCCTCTAAGGCCTTAAGAAAGTCTTAAAGGGTTTTTTTCTAGGCTTGGTTGTGTTTATGCGGCGCAGTATAACATGACTTAATACTTCTTTTTTTTTTAAATGCCCTATTTTTCTTATATTTTCCCTTTCTCCCACACGCTGTCTCCACTGTTGAACGGCTGGTTTGCTTCCTGCTTCTGTGAAGCCCCTCCCTCTGGTCTTAGATTGGTCAGATGTAGTTTGTAGTTCTGCATCAGCTCTCTCTCTTTCGTAATGACTGCGGCGTGGCCCCGCCCACTTTGTTGCGTGTTCGCGTGGCCAGTGTTTGTTAATAGCAGGTGTTCATGATGTCACCAACCCGGGAAGAAGCTTGTTGTAGTCCAAACCGGCCATTTTTGTAGGCAATAAACTGCCATAACTTTAAAAGACAATATCCATGTGCATTGCACTTTCAGCGCTGTAACTTTACAGATACTGCTTATGCTCAAGCAGCAACATTACACACTAACTAAAGTTAAAAAAGTGACATCGCATGCAACCACCCCTTTAAAGTCAACATCATGGCATTAGATCAGCGCCCTATGATTTCTGTAATACGGAAAATAAGTACGGAATATGGGGTCCCAGGACGGGGGAACATTTTGTTCATTTTATATTTAAATACATGAATCTGGTGCGTTTTGACAGCAAAATTAAGTGACTAGATACATGAAGAAATGTATTTTTTTGTAAACAATTTTGTATATTAGTAGTCATTAATTAACTGGTTGCATAGATATGGATGGTGATGGTTTAGGGCACATAAATGAGTTCATAAATGGTAAAACATGTAGAGTATGCATTCAAACCATCCAAAATATGTAGCAAAAGAGGTTTCCTTCGTTATCTTATTTCTAGAATAATTAGTGGGGGCCTGTAATACATATTTATTATCAGAGGTGGAAAGAGTTACAAAATATTCTACTCAAGTAAAAACTTCAATGAAATTTTACTTAAGTAGAAGTAAAAGTACTTGTCTAAAAATGTACTCAAGTAAAAGTAAAAAGTAGTTCATTTAAAATGTACTCAGAGTAAAAGTTACTGAGTTACTTTTGTAACAGCGTGTAGGGTTATAATAGAATGAGATTTTCACGATATGGAAACAGTTTCACAGCATCACGGTATTAATTATTTAATAAATAAACTGTATTATTAAATTATGACTATTATTATCACCAGTTAAAATGGCCTTTAATTAATGAAAACGATGAATAATGCTTTATTATAACAAACTTTTTTTAATTAAAACTTCAATAAAACATGTCTAATGAACTAAATAAATTATTATGAATTAGATTAACAACTTTAAGAATAATAGAGTCCTAAGACATTTATCTTTTTATGATTTAATACAAATACATTACCAAAACGTTGGTAATCAAATAAAATGTAACAAATGTTTTTTGGGCAAAGCGCTGCTGTTTTACTAAATTAAACCATGGATTTAAAAATATATTCTTAAATAATGTTTAAATGATGTAATATTAGTATTGTTGTTATTACTATTATTATTTTGACAAGTATTCTATAGGCCTACAATAGTAATATCTTTCTGGCACAATTTCATCTAGTTAAACCGTTTATTTTGACGGGTGTTAGTGAGGATCTATTTCAGGGAAGATCTGTTTCAGAGTGTATTTGATAATGGCTTTCAATCAAATAAAATGATGAAGATGTTCATTAGAGGGTCTCAGATCAGCTCTGGAAATGTTTATACTGTATGTTCATGCCCAAATATGTTTTTTGAGACGTTAAACACCACGAGCATCGCGTAGGCTAGTAGATGAAGCGGCGCTGCTCATTCACACAGATCATATATTCATATAGCAGTGTTTTGAGCTTTAATATTCTCAGACCATGTCGTGATTTGATTTATTGTACAGCTTTACTGTCGTGTTTTACGTGACATCTGCGTTATACTGTAATTCCGGGATTCCCTCCGCATCACAGAAATCATTCGGCCTGAAGTTATAAACGTATCCGCACAGAGGGATGGTTTTCCCCAACATGTTCTATGCGTTTCCTCCTTTACATCAAATTTGTTTTACTAATTTGATATCCTTCAGGACAACACATGGCTATTTTTTGTCTATATCCAAAGTTTGTTCCGCGTTTCCGCATCGCCTTTTGTATTATTTATTTTTACTCAGTAACGGATGTGGTTTAAAATGTAGCGAAGTACAATACCTAAAACAAAACATACTTAAGTAAAAGTAAAATTACTGATTTTTAAAACTACTTAAAAAAGTAGAAGTGTGCAGAAAAACTACTCAATTACAGTAACATTAGTAAATGTAATCCGTTACTTTCCACCTCTGTTTATTATGTACACATTTACTAGGGGTGTAACTGAGATTCCTCATGGTTCAGTCTGTGTGTGCTTTAATCAGGGAAAAAAGAACTACTGTCAAATAAAAAAAAATAAAATAAAAACAACTAATCTAATACACAACCGCACAGAGCAAAGATACTAATAAAATACACTGTGCTTTTCTAGTAGGTCTGACATTAGTTCTCAGGTCCAGAAATTGAATATCAGTGATCAAATGTAAAATAGCATTGCATATTTGACGCATATTTTGAAAAGCTAGAGCGGTGATGTTTGATGAACATTAAACACAGACAGCAGGAATATTAGTTTACTAATTATATTAGTCATGTTTTGTGTGAATTTGTCCGTTTAAGCGCAAGACTCGAAAGAGAACCCAACATTTGCGCACTATCTAAGATGCGTGCCTAAAATTAAATATTAATAAATCAATGCACTTTAAAAGATTAGTTTTGGTAAAAAAAAACGCTAGAACTACTAGTAAAGAATTAATACTGACAAGTCCAACAACAACATATTACATTCCGACTCTGATGGAGTGGGGGGGGCCCCCCTCTGGCCCCGCCCCTGGTCCTGCCCCCCTCTTCTGGCCCCGCCCCTGGTCCTGCCCCCCTCCTCTGGCCCCGCCCCTGGTCCTGCCCCCTCCTCTGGCCCCGCCCCTGGTCCTGCCCCCCCGCCTCTGGCCCCGCCCCTGGTCCTGCCCCCCACCCCTGGTCCTGCCCCCCTCCTCTGGCCCCGCCCCTGGTCCTGCCCCCCTCCTCTGGCCACGCCCCTGGTCCTGCCCCCCTCCTCTGGCCCCGCCCCTGGTCCTACCCCCCCTCCTCTGGCCACGCCCCTGGTCCTGCCCCTCTCCTCTGGCCACGCCCCTGGTCCTACCCCCCCTTCTCTGGCCCCGCCCCTGGTCCTGCCCCCCTCCTCTGGCCCCGCCCCTGGTCCTACCCCCCCTTCTCTGGCCCCGCCCCTGGTCCTGCCCCCCTCCTCTGGCCCCGCCCCTGGTCCTACCCCCCTTCTCTGGCCCCGCCCCTGGTCCTGCCCCCCTCCTCTGGCCCCGCCCCTGGTCCTACCCCCCTTCTCTGGCCACGCCCCTGGCCCTGCCCCCCCTCCTCTGCAATCAAAGTGAAACACAGTAAAGACGAATTAATAAATATTTGTTCATCTGAGATATTTTTAATAAATATACGGTAATATAATAATGTATATTAATAGTTACTTTAATTATTTAAATGTTTGGTTAAATCAATATGTGTTTACCTGCATGTCATGTGACCAATAACCAGTCATTTCACAGAATTTGTCATTTTTGTTGATGAATAAGTAAAAAGATCAGTGCACTTAAAGGTCAGTGTGTAAGTTTTAGCGGCGTCTAGTGGTGAGGTTGTGAACTGCACCCCATCCCTTTCAGAGCACATAGAGAAGCTACGGTGGCCCACACAGGACACAGATGCCGTCGTCTGAGACAGCAGAGAGTAGCTAGCGCTCTGGAGAAATATGACGCCACAAAATGGCGGCTTCAATCAAAATGGCGGCTTTGAATTTAATCAATTACACATGCTTTCTGATTATTAAAATCCAATTAAACCACTAAAATGGAGTCCAGAAAACAGAATTTGATAAAAATAAAATGGAATTTGGGAAGTATTTCATAAGGCATGTCATTTTTGTTAAACTGTTAATAAATTGTATAAGTTTCATGATTTCAATTAATTAGCCATGCGTAACCCTGACCCTGAGATATGACCCTGAGATCTGACCCTGACCCTGAGATATGACCCTGAGATATGACCCTGAGATATGACCCTGAGATCTGACCCTGAGATCTGACCCTGAGATCTGACCCTGACCCTGAGATCTGACCCTGACCCTGAGATCTGACCCTGAGATCTGACCCTGAGATCTGACCCTGAGATCTGACCCTGAGATCTGACCCTGACCCTGAGATCTGACCCTGACCCTGAGATCTGACCCTGAGATCTGACCCTGACCCTGAGATCTGACCCTGAGATATGAC
>NC_137102.1:62371251-62383751 GCF_949357685.1 Gobio gobio | reverse complement strand
GCTGAACACAGACAGCTGAACACAGACAGCTGAACACAGACAGATGAACACAGACAGATGAACACAGACAGCTGAACACAGACAGCTGAACACAGACAGCTGAACACAGACAGCTGAACACAGACAGCTGAACACAGACAGCTGAACACAGACAGATGAACACAGACAGATGAACACAGACAGATGAACACAGACAGCTGAACACAGACAGCTGAACACAGACAGCTGAACACAGACAGCTGAACACAGACAGATGAACACAGACAGATGAACACAGACAGATGAACACAGACAGATGAACACAGACAGCTGAACACAGACAGCTGAACACAGACAGCTGAACACAGACAGCTGAACACAGACAGATGAACACAGACAGATGAACACAGACAGCTGAACACAGACAGCTGAACACAGACAGATGAACACAGACAGCTGAACACAGACAGATGAACACAGACAGCTGAACACAGACAGCTGAACACAGACAGCTGAACACAGACAGATGAACACAGACAGATGAACACAGACAGATGAACACAGACAGCTGAACACAGACAGCTGAACACAGACAGATGAACACAGACAGATGAACACAGACAGATGAACACAGACAGATGAACACAGACAGATGAACACAGACAGCTGAACACAGACAGATGAACACAGACAGATGAACACAGACAGATGAACACAGACAGATGAACACAGACAGCTGAACAGACAGATGAACACAGACAGCTGAACACAGACAGATGAACACAGACAGATGAACACAGACAGACAGCTGAACACAGACAGACAGCTGAACACAGACAGACAGCTGAACACAGACAGCTGAACACAGACAGATGAACACAGACAGCTGAACAGACAGATGAACACAGACAGCTGAACACAGACAGATGAACAGACAGATGAACACAGACAGCTGAACACAGACAGATGAACACAGATAGCTGAACACAGACAGATGAACACAGACAGACAGCTGAACACAGACAGATGAACACAGACAGATGAACACAGACAGATGAACACAGACAGACAGCTGAACACAGACAGCTGAACACAGACAGATGAACACAGACAGATGAACACAGACAGATGAACACAGACAGACAGCTGAACACAGACAGATGAACACAGACAGATGAACACAGACAGCTGAACACAGACAGCTGAACACAGACAGACAGTTGAACACAGACAGATGAACACAGACAGCTGAACACAGACAGACAGTTGAACACAGACAGATGAACACAGACAGCTGAACACAGACAGATGAACACAGACAGATGAACACAGACAGACAGTTGAACACAGACAGCTGAACACAGACAGATGAACACTGACAGCTGAACACAGACAGCTGAACACAGACAGATGAACACAGACAGCTGAACACAGACAGACAGTTGAACGCAGACAGATGAACACAGACAGACAGCTGAACACAGACAGACAGTTGAACGCAGACAGATGAACACAGACAGACAGCTGAACACAGACAGCTGAACACAGACAGATGAACACAGACAGCTGAACACAGACAGCTGAACACAGACAGATGAACACAGACAGCTGAACACAGACAGCTGAACACAGACAGATGAACACAGACAGTTGAACACAGACAGATGAACACAGACAGCTGAACACAGACAGCTGAACACAGACAGATGAACACAGACAGATGAACACAGACAGCTGAACACAGACAGCTGAACACAGACAGACAGTTGAACGCAGACAGATGAACACAGACAGCTGAACACAGACAGCTGAACACAGACAGACAGCTGAACACAGACAGCTGAACACAGACAGCTGAACACAGACAGATGAACACAGACAGATAAACACAGACAGATGAACACAGACAGCTGAACACAGACAGCTGAACACAGACAGACAGCTGAACACAGACAGCTGAACACAGACAGCTGAACACAGACAGCTGAACACAGACAGACAGTTGAACGCAGACAGCTGAACACAGACAGACAGCTGAACACAGACAGACAGCTGAACACAGACAGCTGAACACAGACAGATGAACACAGGCAGCTGAACACAGACAGACAGTTGAACGCAGACAGATGAACACAGACAGCTGAACACAGACAGACAGCTGAACACAGACAGACAGCTGAACACAGACAGCTGAACACAGACAGCTGAACACAGACAGCTGAACACAGACAGCTGAACACAGACAGCTGAACACAGACAGCTGAACACAGACAGCTGAACACAGACAGCTGAACACAGACAGCTGAACACAGACAGCTGAACACAGACAGACAGCTGAACACAGACAGCTGAACACAGACAGACAGCTGAACACAGACAGATGAACACAGACAGCTGAACACAGACAGATGAACACAGACAGCTGAACACAGACAGCTGAACACAGACAGACAGTTGAACGCAGACAGATGAACACAGACAGCTGAACACAGACAGACAGCTGAACACAGACAGCTGAACACAGACAGCTGAACACAGACAGCTGAACACAGACAGACAGCTGAACACAGACAGCTGAACACAGACAGACAGCTGAACACAGACAGCTGAACACAGACAGCTGAACACAGACAGCTGAACACAGACAGACAGCTGAACACAGACAGACAGCTGAACACAGACAGACAGTTGAACACAGACAGATGAACACAGACAGATGAACACAGACAGCTGAACACAGACAGATGAACACAGACAGATGAACACAGACAGACAGCTGAACACAGACAGACAGTTGAACACAGACAGATGAACACAGACAGCTGAACACAGACAGATGAACACAGACAGACAGCTGAACACAGACAGCTGAACACAGACAGACAGCTGAACACAGACAGACAGCTGAACACAGACAGACAGATGAACACAGACAGACAGCTGAACACAGACAGATGAACACAGACAGACAGCTGAACACAGACAGATGAACACAGACAGACAGCTGAACACAGACAGCTGAACACAGACAGACAGCTGAACACAGACAGCTGAACACAGACAGTTGAACACAGACAGCTGAACACAGACAGTTGAACACAGACAGCTGAACACAGACAGTTGAACACAGACAGCTGAACACAGACAGCTGAACACAGACAGTTGAACACAGACAGCTGAACACAGACAGTTGAACACAGACAGATGAACACAGACAGATGAACACAGACAGCTGAACACAGACAGATGAACACAGACAGCTGAACACAGACAGATGAACACAGACAGACAGCTGAACACAGACAGACAGCTGAACACAGACAGACAGTTGAACACGACAGATGAACACAGACAGCTGAACACAGACAGCTGAACACAGACAGATGAACACAGACAGCTGAACACAGACAGATGAACACAGACAGATGAACACAGACAGCTGAACACAGACAGCTGAACACAGACAGCTGAACACAGACAGCTGAACACAGACAGATGAACACAGACAGCTGAACACAGACAGATGAACACAGACAGATGAACACAGACAGCTGAACACAGACAGCTGAACACAGACAGCTGAACACAGACAGATGAACACAGACAGCTGAACACAGACAGATGAACACAGACAGACAGCTGAACACAGACAGACAGCTGAACACAGACAGACAGTTGAACACAGACAGATGAACACAGACAGCTGAACACAGACAGCTGAACACAGACAGATGAACACAGACAGCTGAACACAGACAGCTGAACACAGACAGCTGAACACAGACAGATGAACACAGACAGCTGAACACAGACAGACAGCTGAACACAGACAGACAGCTGAACACAGACAGACAGTTGAACACAGACAGATGAACACAGACAGCTGAACACAGACAGCTGAACACAGACAGATGAACACAGACAGATGAACACAGACAGACAGCTGAACACAGACAGACAGTTGAACACAGACAGATGAACACAGACAGCTGAACACAGACAGATGAACACAGACAGACAGCTGAACACAGACAGCTGAACACAGACAGACAGCTGAACACAGACAGATGAACACAGACAGACAGATGAACACAGACAGACAGCTGAACACAGACAGATGAACACAGACAGACAGCTGAACACAGACAGATGAACACAGACAGACAGCTGAACACAGACAGCTGAACACAGACAGACAGCTGAACACAGACAGCTGAACACAGACAGCTGAACACAGACAGTTGAACACAGACAGCTGAACACAGACAGCTGAACACAGACAGCTGAACACAGACAGCTGAACACAGACAGATGAACACAGACAGATGAACACAGACAGCTGAACAGACAGATGAACACAGACAGCTGAACACAGACAGCTGAACACAGACAGATGAACACAGACAGCTGAACAGACAGATGAACACAGACAGCTGAACACAGACAGATGAACAGACAGATGAACACAGACAGCTGAACACAGACAGATGAACACAGATAGCTGAACACAGACAGATGAACACAGACAGATGAACACAGACAGACAGCTGAACACAGACAGACAGCTGAACACAGACAGATGAACACAGACAGATGAACACAGACAGACAGCTGAACACAGACAGCTGAACACAGACAGATGAACACAGACAGATGAACACAGACAGATGAACACAGACAGACAGCTGAACACAGACAGATGAACACAGACAGATGAACACAGACAGCTGAACACAGACAGCTGAACACAGACAGACAGTTGAACACAGACAGATGAACACAGACAGCTGAACACAGACAGACAGTTGAACACAGACAGATGAACACAGACAGCTGAACACAGACAGATGAACACAGACAGATGAACACAGACAGACAGTTGAACACAGACAGCTGAACACAGACAGATGAACACTGACAGCTGAACACAGACAGCTGAACACAGACAGATGAACACAGACAGCTGAACACAGACAGACAGTTGAACGCAGACAGATGAACACAGACAGACAGCTGAACACAGACAGCTGAACACAGACAGATGAACACAGACAGCTGAACACAGACAGCTGAACACAGACAGATGAACACAGACAGCTGAACACAGACAGCTGAACACAGACAGATGAACACAGACAGCTGAACACAGACAGCTGAACACAGACAGATGAACACAGACAGTTGAACACAGACAGATGAACACAGACAGCTGAACACAGACAGCTGAACACAGACAGATGAACACAGACAGTTGAACACAGACAGATGAACACAGACAGCTGAACACAGACAGCTGAACACAGACAGACAGTTGAACGCAGACAGATGAACACAGACAGCTGAACACAGACAGCTGAACACAGACAGACAGCTGAACACAGACAGCTGAACACAGACAGCTGAACACAGACAGATGAACACAGACAGATAAACACAGACAGATGAACACAGACAGCTGAACACAGACAGCTGAACACAGACAGACAGCTGAACACAGACAGCTGAACACAGACAGCTGAACACAGACAGCTGAACACAGACAGCTGAACACAGACAGACAGTTGAACGCAGACAGCTGAACACAGACAGACAGCTGAACACAGACAGCTGAACACAGACAGACAGCTGAACACAGACAGCTGAACACAGACAGATGAACACAGGCAGCTGAACACAGACAGACAGTTGAACGCAGACAGATGAACACAGACAGACAGCTGAACACAGACAGACAGCTGAACACAGACAGCTGAACACAGACAGCTGAACACAGACAGCTGAACACAGACAGACAGCTGAACACAGACAGCTGAACACAGACAGCTGAACACAGACAGCTGAACACAGACAGCTGAACACAGACAGCTGAACACAGACAGCTGAACACAGACAGACAGCTGAACACAGACAGCTGAACACAGACAGATGAACACAGACAGCTGAACACAGACAGATGAACACAGACAGCTGAACACAGACAGCTGAACACAGACAGACAGTTGAACGCAGACAGATGAACACAGACAGCTGAACACAGACAGACAGCTGAACACAGACAGCTGAACACAGACAGCTGAACACAGACAGACAGCTGAACACAGACAGCTGAACACAGACAGACAGCTGAACACAGACAGACAGCTGAACACAGACAGACAGCTGAACACAGACAGCTGAACACAGACAGCTGAACACAGACAGCTGAACACAGACAGCTGAACACAGACAGACAGCTGAACACAGACAGACAGCTGAACACAGACAGACAGTTGAACACAGACAGATGAACACAGACAGATGAACACAGACAGCTGAACACAGACAGATGAACACAGACAGATGAACACAGACAGACAGCTGAACACAGACAGACAGTTGAACACAGACAGATGAACACAGACAGCTGAACACAGACAGATGAACACAGACAGACAGCTGAACACAGACAGCTGAACACAGACAGACAGCTGAACACAGACAGACAGCTGAACACAGACAGACAGATGAACACAGACAGACAGCTGAACACAGACAGATGAACACAGACAGACAGCTGAACACAGACAGATGAACACAGACAGACAGCTGAACACAGACAGCTGAACACAGACAGACAGCTGAACACAGACAGCTGAACACAGACAGTTGAACACAGACAGCTGAACACAGACAGTTGAACACAGACAGCTGAACACAGACAGTTGAACACAGACAGCTGAACACAGACAGCTGAACACAGACAGTTGAACACAGACAGCTGAACACAGACAGTTGAACACAGACAGATGAACACAGACAGATGAACACAGACAGCTGAACACAGACAGATGAACACAGACAGCTGAACACAGACAGATGAACACAGACAGACAGCTGAACACAGACAGACAGTTGAACACGACAGATGAACACAGACAGCTGAACACAGACAGCTGAACACAGACAGATGAACACAGACAGCTGAACACAGACAGATGAACACAGACAGATGAACACAGACAGCTGAACACAGACAGCTGAACACAGACAGCTGAACACAGACAGATGAACACAGACAGATGAACACAGACAGCTGAACACAGACAGATGAACACAGACAGCTGAACACAGACAGCTGAACACAGACAGCTGAACACAGACAGATGAACACAGACAGCTGAACACAGACAGATGAACACAGACAGACAGCTGAACACAGACAGACAGCTGAACACAGACAGACAGTTGAACACAGACAGATGAACACAGACAGCTGAACACAGACAGCTGAACACAGACAGATGAACACAGACAGCTGAACACAGACAGCTGAACACAGACAGCTGAACACAGACAGATTAACACAGACAGCTGAACACAGACAGACAGCTGAACACAGACAGACAGCTGAACACAGACAGACAGTTGAACACAGACAGATGAACACAGACAGCTGAACACAGACAGCTGAACACAGACAGATGAACACAGACAGATGAACACAGACAGACAGCTGAACACAGACAGACAGTTGAACACAGACAGATGAACACAGACAGCTGAACACAGACAGATGAACACAGACAGACAGCTGAACACAGACAGCTGAACACAGACAGACAGCTGAACACAGACAGATGAACACAGACAGACAGATGAACACAGACAGACAGCTGAACACAGACAGATGAACACAGACAGACAGCTGAACACAGACAGATGAACACAGACAGACAGCTGAACACAAACAGCTGAACACAGACAGACAGCTGAACACAGACAGCTGAACACAGACAGTTGAACACAGACAGCTGAACACAGACAGCTGAACACAGACAGCTGAACACAGACAGCTGAACACAGACAGACAGCTGAACACAGACAGCTGAACACAGACAGCTGAACACAGACAGACAGCTGAACACAGACAGACAGCTGAACACAGACAGCTGAACACAGACAGCTGAACACAGACAGACAGCTGAACACAGACAGACAGCTGAACACAGACAGCTGAACACAGACAGACAGCTGAACACAGACAGCTGAACACAGACAGCTGAACACAGACAGCTGAACACAGACAGTTGAACACAGACAGCTGAACACAGACAGCTGAACACAGACAGTTGAACACAGACAGCTGAACACAGACAGATGAACACAGACAGATGAACACAGACAGCTGAACACAGACAGCTGAACACAGACAGCTGAACACAGACAGCTGAACACAGACAGCTGAACACAGACAGACAGCTGAACACAGACAGACAGCTGAACACAGACAGCTGAACACAGACAGACAGCTGAACACAGACAGACAGCTGAACACAGACAGCTGAACACAGACAGTTGAACACAGACAGCTGAACACAGACAGATGAACACAGACAGATGAACACAGACAGCTGAACACAGACAGCTGAACACAGACAGCTGAACGCAGACAGATGAACACAGACAGATGAACACAGACAGCTGAACACAGACAGCTGAACACAGACAGACAGCTGAACACAGACAGCTGAACACAGACAGCTGAACACAGACAGCTGAACACAGACAGCTGAACGCAGACAGATGAACACAGACAGCTGAACGCAGACAGATGAACACAGACAGATGAACACAGACAGCTGAACACAGACAGCTGAACACAGACAGACAGCTGAACACAGACAGCTGAACACAGACAGCTGAACACAGACAGTTGAACACAGACAGCTGAACACAGACAGTTGAACACAGACAGCTGAACACAGACAGTTGAACACAGACAGCTGAACACAGACAGCTGGTGGTAGATTGATATCCATATTATTATTTCCTATAATGGGGACCAGCAACTGTTGGTTTCCAACATTCTTCAAAATATATTTTATGTCCAACAGAAGAAAGAACTTTATTCAGGTGTAAAACAACTTGAGCGCCAGTAATTGATGACAGAATTTTAATTTTTGAGTGAACTCTCTGTAATTTTACATTTATTCACACACTTTCATGCTGTACTGCTCTGAGCTGCCACTGTAAATCTTTATATATATTTATTTTATATTATACTATACACTAGGAATGTGTACAAGTAAAGTTTTAAGTAAGGTTTTTCCAAGTCTTTTAAGTAAAATAAAAAAAGAGTATTGCAATAAAAAAAAAATTTATAATTAAAATAATAATAACTTTCTGTTCCTGTCGCCTAAGAATAAAATAGCTAAAAACTGATATGACAAGACATCAGAACCCAACCCAAACCGAGGTGTGTATTGACCCGTGGACTAACTGTAGATTTGCTTCCCTACTGTACAACCAGACGTGATTATTATTGCTTTATTCATGTTGAAATAAACCTTGTGTTGTAAGAACTTCTATTTTGATGCGTTTTCCGAAACTTTTCTAATTTTACATAGGTTTAAAAATATCGAAATTAATATCGATATCGCAATATCACATTTTTGTGAATATCGTGCACCCCTAACACACTCACACACACATATGCACACACTCTCTCACACTTCTCTATAAAATGCCCTGTAGGGCTGTCAAAATTGCTCAAAAATGACGTTCGAATATTCCCTCTAAAAAAAGCACGAATATTCGAACTATTCGAACATCTGGTTGCACATTTTATCAATGACGCGCATTACGTCAATAACAGGACAAATGAATACAAAGACACATAACTACTTATATAGGTAGTCTATTTAAGTTTAAACATATTTGACAACGTATTACCTACACAAAAACAAGTAAATCAACTAATGGCTAAGACCGCAGACCTCACTCTCTCTCGCCCTCACCCTCTCTCACTCTCTCTCTCTCTCTCTCTCTCTCTCTCTCTCACTCTCTCTCGCCCTCACCCTCTCTCACTCTCTCTCTCTCTCTCTCTCTCTCTCTCTCTCACTCTCTCTCGCCCTCACGCTCTCTCTCTCTCTCTCTCTCTCTCTCACTCTCTCTCTCTCACCCTCTCTCTCTCTCTCTCTCACTCTCTCTCGCCCTCACGCTCTCTGCGCATAACGGTTTAAATGAACACACACACATTTTGAGGCTGATCAAGAGTTTTGTGCAAGCAATTTAAGGTCGCGACTCTTGTCCCAAATATAGCAGTCTTCATTCAGTGATTGAAACAAATATTAATATAAGTTTTACAGCATATTATTGAACGCTCCGAGCGAGCTGTGCTGTGGTGAACATGGAACTTTTCCTCGACATGAAACGGTAAATAATCAAACCAGTGGAAGCAGTGCATTTATCCTTCATTCATGCAATATCTCTTCAGTCAGTACCTCGGCTCCACTGCTTGACAGAACTCCAGCCTCATCCACGACACTGATCGCTCTCATGTCCTTACAAATCAACTAAATTAATTTCTCCGTTATGGCCTCTTGTCGTGTTGCAGACAGAGAACTTGTGGCGGGCGATGCAAAGTAAGGCTGGTCCAGTTTGCACATACAAATGAGTTGCTTATATTTACAAAACGAGCCTACAAAAGCATAAAAAAGCCCGTTTAATAAAGAAAAGTTCACGAAACTAAGTGAAAACTCACTAAAGTGTTTAGTGAAATTAGGAAACATTTAGATATCATATATTGAGTTGTATAAGTTAACGTTACATTTCTACATACATTTTGTTCTCATGTCACAAGTAATATCAAGGTTTATTTTGATCTGTTTTACATGATTCTTTTGTAGTGTGGTTTTCGGTGAAGTGTACTAAAATAAATATCGTCACCTGTGTACATTAGCCCACTTCTTCTCCACGCTTTTCCTGATAGTTTATAGAACAATTACTCCGAGTCGCCATCTGTCGTTTCAATGAAAAGCACAACGGCGAGCGCGTCGAATATAAACACCTCGTCCGTTTGTGGAGGAGCGCGCGCAGTCAGCGGAGGCTCGCGCTCTGGAGACGGGCCACAGTACACAAGGCTTCACTCGCAAAGCAGACAGCCACGCCTCTACTACCGCGGGCGTTTTTCCCCCCACATTTTTTTATTTATTCGAATATTAATTTTCACCTTCGAAATTCGTTTTTTAAAAACTATTCGAATATATATTCGAATTTAGAATATTCGTTGACAGCCCTAATGCCCTGTGAGTGTGTGACGAGGATCTGCTGAATGTGTGTGTGCAGGTGGCGTCCGCTCGGGCCCCTGGGACGGTGGTTCCTCCTCCACTGGTGCGGGGGGGTCAGGTGACCAAACCCGGCCCTCAGAACCTCATGCCTCCGCTGGTCAGAGGAGCTCAGGTGGGTCCAGCCCTGTTCCGCGTGTGTGTGTTTGTGTGTGTGTGTCCTGTTCCTTGTGTGTGTTTGTGTGTGTGTCCTGTTCCGTGTGTGTGAGTGTGTGTGTGTGTGTGAGTGAGTGTGTGTGTCCTGTCCTGTGTGGAGCTCGGAGTGACTCTCTCTCTCTCTCTCTCTCTCTCTCTCTCTCTCTCCCTCTCTCTCCATCTCCCTCTCTCTCTCTCTCTCTCTCTCCCTCTCTCTCTCCCTCTCTCTCTCTCTCTCTCTCTCTCTCTCTCTCTCTCTCTCTCTCTCTCTCTCTCCCTCTCTCTCTCTCTCTCCATCTCCCTCTCTCTCTCTCTCTCTCTCTCTCTCTCTCTCTCTCTCTCTCTCTCTCTCTCTCCCTCCCTCTCTCTCCATCTCCCTCTCTCTCTCTCTCTCTCTCTCTCTCTCTCCCTCTCTCTCTCCCTCTCTCTCTCTCTCTCTCTCTCTCTCTCTCTCTCTCTCTCTCTCTCTCCCTCTCTCTCTCTCTCTCCATCTCCCTCTCTCTCTCTCACTCTCTCTCTCTCTCTCTCTCTCTCTCTCTCCCTCTCTCTCCATCTCCCTCTCTCTCTCTCTCTCTCTCTCTCTCTCTCCCTCTCTCTCTCCCTCTCTCTCTCTCTCTCTCTCTCTCTCTCTCTCTCTCTCTCTCTCTCTCTCTCTCTCTCTCTCTCTCTCTCTCTCTCTCTCAGATCTCTGGCTCCGCCTCCGGCCCTCCTCCGCTCCTGCTGGCCCCCAGAGGCTCTCTGACCAGTGTCCAGGGACAGAAGCTCCTGCAGCCCGGCCTCATCCGCATGGCCTCCCATCCCCAGCGCCAGCCTGCTGGTCCTCAATCAGGTGCTCCGCCCGCTCACAGCTCTGATGGAGCAGGAGGTCCAGTGATGGCTGACCTCTGACCTCTGTTCCCACAGGCCGCAGGAGCGAACCTGAAGTCCAGCGAGTCTCTGGCCAGTCGGCAGGCGGCGGCGAAGCTGGCTCTGCGTAAGCAGCTGGAGAAGGCCCTGCTGGACATCCCCGCCCGCCCCGCCCGCGCCCCAGATCAGCTTCATGCCCTCGGTCCGCAAACAACCAGTTCCTGTGCCTGCTGGGGCTGGAGGAGGCGGTGCAGCAGCTGCTGGAGGCCCTGGGCCGAGGTATGACATCATCACCATCATCATCATCCTCAGATCACCTCAGTGCTATTTCTAATTAATTATTAGGGGCCAAGCACCGAATTGAAATTGTTGGCGTTCCTATTATTATTATTATTATTATTCGGTTTCTTCTTCCGCTCTTGAGTCTATGGCAGC
>NC_137102.1:62331251-62366251 GCF_949357685.1 Gobio gobio | reverse complement strand
TGTGTGTGTGTGTGTGTGTGTGTGTGTGTGTGTGTGTGTGTGTGTGTGTGTGTGTCTCTGTGTGTGTGTGTGTGTGTGTGTGTGTGTGTGTGTGTGTGTGTGTCTCTGTGTGTGTGTGTGTGTGTGTGTGTGTGTGTGTCTCTGTGTGTGTGTGTCTCTGTGTGTGTGTGTGTGTCTCTGTGTGTGTGTGTGTCTCTGTGTGTGTCTCTGTGTGTGTGTGTGTGTGTGTGTGTGTGTGTCTCTGTGTGTCTCTGTGTGTGTGTGTGTGTGTGTCTCTGTGTGTGTGTGTGTGTGTGTGTGTGTGTGTGTGTGTGTGTCTCTGTGTGTGTGTGTCTCTGTGTGTGTGTCTCTGTGTGTGTGTGTGTGTGTGTGTGTGTGTGTGTGTGTGTGTGTGTGTGTGTGTGTGTGTGTGTGTGTGTGTGTGTGTGTGTGTGTGTCTCTGTGTGTGTCTCTGTGTGTGTCTCTGTGTGTGTGTGTGTGTGTGTGTGTGTGGCAGGTGTGACGATGGCCTATGTGAACCCCAGTCTGTCGGGACACAAGTCGTCCTCAGCGCTGGAGCGGCACCGGGAGTTTCTGCTCGACATGATCCCGGCCCGGACCGCAAACTCCTGGAAGTGACCTCTGAACTCTGACCTCTGACCTCTGAGCAACAGGACACGACTGAGAACAGAGCAGACCAGCCGCTTCAGGACGTGTGTGTGTGTGTGTGTGTGTGTGTCTCTGTGTGGATTTCATTGACTGTTAAGTTATATAACTGTGTAATTCTATCTGAAGGATGTGTGTGTGCGTGTGTGTGTGTGTGTGTGTGTGTGTGTGTGTGTGTGTGTGTGTGTGTGTGTGTGTGTGTGAGTGTGTGTGTGTGTGAGTGTGAGTGTGTGTGAGTGTGTGTGTGTGTGTGTGTGTGTGTGTGTGTGTGTGTGTGTGTGTGTGTGTGTGTGTGTGTGTGTGTGTGTGTGTGTGTGTGTGTGTGTGTGTGAGTGTGTGTGTGTGTGAGGATTATATTGTTTCTCTGCTTCCATTAATATCTGCTTTAATGAAGAGATCATCTTCAGCTCTGATTGGTTAATCTCTGCACACATGCTTTACTCCTATTGGCCCGTGAGGTTTGTGTTTGAATATTCATGATGTCCCCGCCCCTGAGCGATGATGTCACTGTACAGTTTGTTAGATTGATCTTTTGTTCCTGTAATAAAGAGTTTAACCCTTTCATCAGTTCCAGTGTTTCATCATGAGCGTCTGAGACTGTCAAGTCAAGTCAGCTTTATTTATATAGCGCTTTTAACAATGTAGATTGTTTCAGAGCAGCTTCACAGTGTTAAACAGGAAAATAATGCAGCATAATTTTATTCAGCTGTATAGCCATTCTGGAGAAAACGCTGATGTCATCAGTTCATTTCAATTATCATACAGTGACAGTGTGGGCTTTAGATCAATAATTTAGTTTAAATGGTTAATTTAGTTTATTATTTAGATGTATTTGGATATTTAGTTGAACATGTAGTGTCTCCAACTGAGCAACACAAGCCAGTGGAAACCCAAACCCCATCAGGAGCAGAATGGAGGAAAATAAACCTTGGAGAAACCAGACTCAGTCGGGGGGGCAGTTCTTCTCTGGCCAATTAACACACAGTGTATGATTATTAATCTGGCAACTTTACAGGTCAGAGGTCATAATAGATCCGAATATTCGAACAATCGGAGTCATCACGCCGGAGACGGGTTTATTGAGGATGCCGTGACGATGAGGCAGTTTCAGGAGGAGTCTAATCACGGTCTGTCACACACACACTCACTCACACACACAAACACACTCACACACAAACACACACACTCACTCACATACACACACTCACACACACAAACACACTCACACACACACTCACTCACATACACACACTCACTCACACACACAAACACACTCACTCACACACACAAACACACTAACTCACTCACACACACACTCACTCACACTAACTCACTCACACACACACTCACTCACACTAACTCACTCACACACACACTCACTCACACTAACTCACTCACATACACACACGCTCACACACACACATAAACACACACACATGTGAAGCCTCTGAGCCTCAGAAATCACTTTTTTATATTTGTATAACTTATATAATTGTTTCATATTTATATAATATACTTTTATTTGTTTTAACGATACAAGATCTGGTTATTACGACATATTTGAGTGGAATAATAATAATAATATGTGGGCTCTAAGCATGAAGAACCAAAGGGTTTCACAGCGATGGAAGAAGCGTTTATAGTCTGAAGTTCTGCGCCTCAACAAACCTTCTGTGCAGTGGAAATGTTCTTTGGATATTAAAGGTTCTTCGTGGAAACACACACCCCGCCAAAGAACATTAAACATCCTTTATTTTAATGTGGGAGCAAATTCCTGCACTCAGGTCTGTCGTAATAAAGAGATCTTGTGTTTTTAAACAAATAAAAGCAGGTTTGCCAACTTTAAGATCAGGTTGGAGTGAGATTGGAGTGAGCAAAACTGCAATACTTTTTTAAACAACTAGATTAGATACATGTGTATTGATATTAAAGAGCCATAAAGGCACCAGTAATGGCATTACAAATGGAAATTAATATTTTTCAAGACACAAAATGACTCTAATTTGCCTCTTTGAATACGAATTCTCTAATTTAACCTTAATTACTACACTAATTGTCATATAAATAAGAAAAATATTAGAAGAAAAATGTTTTAAGTGGTCATTAATGGACCATTATTATTGCTCAAATAGTATTTAGTACCAAAATATCTCAAAATATTTAATAAATATTATTGAACTAAAATATAGAACATTTATTCAATTGAAAAATAGTTAAGGTGCATCAGTGAGTGTGAGTGAGGAATACCTGAGGGATAAATACAATAAAAACATAACATTAATGTTATCATTGTTGCATCTCCATCACGCATTAAAACTTAAAAAATGTAAAAGCTTAGACTGTTTAATATCAAAAGCAGGTTTGGTGTGAGATTAAGTTGGGCAGCGTGAGAGGTGAGAGTTGGCATCTCTGTAAAAGTATATTTTCTCCTAATAAAGACAGTGGCGTAACTTTAGCCCAGTAATGAAGGACCAGCCACAAATATCAAAACTATAGGCCGACAAATATTGAAGAAATGTATTCAAACAGAAATGCGCTGTAGTTTCAGGCTTAGGGTTCGCTCAGTTACACACGTCAATCCATTCCAGAAGATCTTGGTTTGCTTCTTATTTATTAAATATACAGCCTAATAGTTGATTAAACATTGATCAAAATTAAAATACAATTTATACAAAACGAAATTCATTTACACAAAGACTTTCTAGAAAACAGACTCAATGAAGTCTGACCCACTCCAGACATATGTCTGACACAGATCTGACTTACTCTACTGCTCACTTTTCATAATCAACATATTGAATTAAATAATAATATTTAAACAGCCTAACTATGAAACTAAATAGGCTCTGTTTTTTTAACCTTCTGTCTGATGAAGGCGTCGGCGCGTTCTGATGGATTCTTTCCTTTATAACCGCAGAAACAACTCACAATACTCAAAACAATATGGCCGTACTGTCCGTGATGTCACTCATAGGATCTGAAGAGCGTCTGAAGCGTAAAGTCGGGTCGAGCTGGCGGCCATCTTGTCAGCGCGTCACTCTCGGATAATAGAAAATGGCGGGACGTGGGCGGAGCTGAGGTGATGACTAACAGACAGCAGACAAACGGCACCTGTCACTCAAACTGGCCACGCCACAGAAAGTGGGAATTACAGAATCAACACCGGCCGCATTAACAGTGCGCATTGATTATTACATCAACCATATTTACAGTATCATTATATTATGAAGAGCGATGGAGATCAACATTGTTACATTAATGTTAATGTTTTTCTTGTATTTAGCCCTCATTCCTTACACATTGCTCACACTCATACTCATTGATGGTCAAATGTGATCACACACCTTAACTATTGTTTAAACAAATAGCCTATATTTTATTTTAATAATATGTATTGAATATTTTGAGGAGATCTTTTGGTACTTCATAGGCCTACTGTTTGTGCAATAATTATGGTCCATTAATGACCATTTAATTAATTAAAATATCTTTCTTCTAATAGTTTTATTATATTACAATTAGTACTAAAAAATAGAGAATTCCAGTGCAAATTAGAGTAATTTTGGGGCGGGAAAAATAATAATTTTCTTTTGTAATGCCATGGTTTACCCACTATAGTTGCTCAAAAAAGTATTGCAGATCAGAACTGCTTACTTATTTTTAGGTTTTGCATTTAAATACATATTTAGACATGATCAAACACTAGATTTCTTTAAATGTGACATTTTAAAACGTTAATAACTTACATCCTAATGTTGTTAATGATACTTATATAAGCACACACAAGTGAATATTAATGAAGGCAAGTTGATATAATTTAACCCAAGAAAAGTTTAAAATAGCGCTAAAAAATGTTCCCTATATGAATAGGCTAGATGAATTGATACTGAATCAAGATCGAAATCGCTATTTGTGCCAATCACCGACCCCAATGCCCCACTAGAACTAAATCCCAGAACCGCTTCATGACTGAGCACGAGACGAAAAAACAGGTTTAGTCGCATAACATCAGTTCATGGAAACGCCGCCATTTCGCAATATTTTTTTTATCGACTTTTAGAAAATATTGCAAAAGTTTTGCGCAAATCTGTAACGGAAACGCGGCTCGTGTGACAGGCTTTGGTTTGGGCTTTACATGGACTGGCGATGCAGAAAGTCTGAACCGACGATGTGTGTGTGGAGGAGTTTCAGCGACTCAAGCCTCATCTGTGCTTTAGCAAAACTGCAGAGAATGATCTGAGAGTAAAACTGATCCATTAGCCCAAATATTGATGATTTGTGTGCAAACGTGCCGCCCATCTCACTAAAGAGGGTACGAAACAAAAGAGTGTGTGTGTGTGTGTGTGTGTGTGTGTGTGTGTGTGTAATAGCTGAAATGTGGATATTTGTATGTGTGTGTGTGTGTGTGTGTGTGTGTGTGTGTGTGTGTGTATAATAGCTGAAATGTGGATATTTGTGTGTGTGTGTGTGTGTGTGTGTGTGTGTGTGTGTGTGTGTGTGTGTATAATAGCTGAAATGTGGATATTTGTATGTGTGTGTGTGTGTGTGTGTGTGTGTGTGTGTGTGTGTGTGTGTGTGTGTGTGTGTGTGTGTGTGTATAATAGCTGAAATGTGGATATTTGTGTGTGTGTGTGTGTGTGTGTGTGTGTGTGTGTATAATAGCTGAAATGTGGACATTTGTATGTATGTGTGTGTGTGTGTGTGTGTGTGTGTGTGTGTGTGTGTGTGTGTGTGTGTGTGTGTGTGTGTGTGTGTGTGTGTGTGTGTGTGTGTGTGTGTGTGTGTGTGTGTGTGTGTGTGTGTGTGTGTATAATAGCTGAAATGTGGATATTTGTATTGAGTTATTGCTATTAAACATGTGGTGTTTAACCACAGTAAGGGGGTGGGGGGGGCTTGACAGGTGTCGGACACTAGAAAGAACCCCTGCTGTAGAGGAAGAGTGTCGTCATCAGCCTGTCATTGTGTGTGTGTGTGTGTGTGTGTGTGTGTGTGTGTGTGTGTGTGTGTGTGTGTGTGTGTGTGTGTGTGTGTGTGTGTGTGTGTGTGTGTGTGTGTGTGTGTGTGTGTGGCGGAGGAGGCGCTAGAGAGCAGCGCGCACTCACACTCACTCACCGCAGCCGAAGAAGACGCGAGCGGAGCGGCGCTGGACGGAACGATGGCGGCGTCCAAGGTGAAGCAGGACATGCCTCCGCCCGGGGGATACGGGCCCGTGGATTACCGGAGGAACCTCCCGCGGAGAGGACTGTCCGGTACACACACACACACACACACACACACACACACACTGTCCGGTACGTGCGGGCGTCAGGGGGTAACGCGGCGATCGGTGTGGGGTTCATCACACACACACACACACACACACACAGCTCGAGCGAGATTCTGCTGTAAATAAAACACACCTGACGGGTTTCATCGAGCCTCGAGGTTTAGGGTCAGTCTGTTACTGGTCACACTCATGTATAATCATATAGAGTGGGGTAAGATGAGCCACTTGTGTGGTCCTCAGGTTTAGAGGACAGTGTTTCCTGTCGCTTTAAATGACCAGAATGCATCTCTGACAAAGGGTTACACAAATATGGCTTATAAAAAAAAAACAAGTATTCTGTGGCTCAATTTACCCCCAGGTTAGGGGTAAGTTGACCCGAGTCAGTGGGTATGTTGCACCATTTGAATCAAGCCCATGTGAGATTTTAAAGATAATTATTTTATAATCAGGTTTCCTTACACACTCACACACGCACTCACACACACACACACACACACACACACACTCACACACACACACTCACACACTCATCTTCTGCTCTTAAAGCTGACCTTAAACTACACAAACCCAAAGAAATGAAGTTCATCTCAGTTTCTTTAATCGTTTGCTTTGATGAACACCAAAGACCTTCCCAAAAACAGAGTTTGAGTAAAGTTCACTTTTATTTAGGTGTGTGTTTGACTCGAGCTCTTTTAACAGTTAATCGTGATGAACCCGTGTAAGTCAGGGGTTGTCTGGGTAACCTGTGTGTGTGTGTGTGTGTGTGTGTGTGTGTGTGTGTGTGTGTGTGTGTGTGTGTGTGTGTGTGTGTGTGTGTGTCCAGGGTACAGTATGTTCGGGATCGGTGTGGGGATCCTGGTGTTCGGCTACTGGAGGCTCTTCCGCTGGAACCGCGAGCGCAGGTGAGGCTGGAGTGGCTGCTCTTCATCTGTGTGTGTGTGTGTGTGTGTGTGTGTGTGTGTGTGTGTGTGTGTGTGTGTGTGTGTGTGTGTGTGTGTGTGTGTGTGTGTGTGTGTGACCGCTGTCCTCTTCTTCTTCTTCTTCTTCACAGGCGTCTGCAGATCGAGGAGCTGGAGGCTCGGGTCGCACTCCTGCCACTGCTGCAGGCCGAACAGGACAGACGGTGAGAATACACACACACACACACACACACACACACACACACACACACACACACTCCTCCAGTCCCCCACATAAGACACGCCCACACCACGGCCATATAAGTAGAGCACGGAGTATAGTGCGAGTAGAGCACGGAGTAGAGCACGGAGTAGAGCACGGAGTAGAGCGGCGAGTAGAGCACGGAGTAGAGCGGCGAGTAGAGCACGGAGTAGAGCGGCGAGTAGAGCACGGAGTAGAGCACGGAGTAGAGCGGCGAGTAGAGCACGGAGTAGAGCACGGAGTAGAGCGGCGAGTAGAGCACGGAGTAGAGCACGGAGTAGAGCGGCGAGTAGAGCACGAGTAGAGCACGGAGTAGAGCGGCGAGTAGAGCACGAGTAGAGCACGGAGTAGAGCGGCGAGTAGAGCACGGAGTAGAGCGGCGAGTAGAGCACGGAGTAGAGCACGGAGTAGAGTGGCGAGTAGAGCACGGAGTAGAGTGGCGAGTAGAGCACGGAGTAGAGCGGCGAGTAGAGCACGGAGTAGAGCACGGAGTAGAGTGGCGAGTAGAGCACGGAGTAGAGCACGGAGTAGAGTGGCGAGTAGAGCACGGAGTAGAGCACGGAGTAGAGTGGCGAGTAGAGCACGGAGTAGAGTGGCGAGTAGAGCACGGAGTAGAGCGGCGAGTAGAGCACGGAGTAGAGCACGGAGTAGAGTGGCGAGTAGAGCACGGAGTAGAGCGGCGAGTAGAGCACGAGTAGAGCACGGAGTAGAGCGGCGAGTAGAGCACGAGTAGAGCACGGAGTAGAGCGGCGAGTAGAGCACGGAGTAGAGCGGCGAGTAGAGCACGGAGTAGAGCACGGAGTAGAGTGGCGAGTAGAGCACGGAGTAGAGTGGCGAGTAGAGCACGGAGTAGAGCGGCGAGTAGAGCACGGAGTAGAGCACGGAGTAGAGTGGCGAGTAGAGCACGGAGTAGAGTGGCGAGTAGAGCACGGAGTAGAGCGGCGAGTAGAGCACGGAGTAGAGCACGGAGTAGAGCGGCGAGTAGAGCACGAGTAGAGCACGGAGTAGAGCGGCGAGTAGAGCACGAGTAGAGCACGGAGTAGAGCGGCGAGTAGAGCACGGAGTAGAGCGGCGAGTAGAGCACGGAGTAGAGCACGGAGTAGAGTGGCGAGTAGAGCACGGAGTAGAGTGGCGAGTAGAGCACGGAGTAGAGCGGCGAGTAGAGCACGGAGTAGAGCACGGAGTAGAGTGGCGAGTAGAGCACGGAGTAGAGTGGCGAGTAGAGCACGGAGTAGAGCGGCGAGTAGAGCACGGAGTAGAGCACGGAGTAGAGCGGCGAGTAGAGCACGGAGTAGAGCGGCGAGTAGAGCACGGAGTAGAGCACGGAGTAGAGCGGCGAGTAGAGCACGGAGTAGAGCACGGAGTAGAGTGGCGAGTAGAGCACGGAGTAGAGTGGCGAGTAGAGCACGGAGTAGAGCGGCGAGTAGAGCACGGAGTAGAGTGGCGAGTAGAGCACGGAGTAGAGCGGCGAGTAGAGCACGGAGTAGAGTGGCGAGTAGAGCACGGAGTAGAGTGGCGAGTAGAGCACGGAGTAGAGTGGCGAGTAGAGCACGGAGTAGAGCACGGAGTAGAGCACGGAGTAGAGCACGGAGTAGAGTGGCGAGTAGAGCACGGAGTAGAGTGGCGAGTAGAGCACGGAGTAGAGCGGCGAGTAGAGCACGGAGTAGAGTGGCGAGTAGAGCACGGAGTAGAGTGGCGAGTAGAGCACGGAGTAGAGTGGCGAGTAGAGCACGGAGTAGAGTGGCGAGTAGAGCACGGAGTAGAGTGGCGAGTAGAGCACGGAGTAGAGTGGCGAGTAGAGCACGGAGTAGAGTGGCGAGTAGAGCACGGAGTAGAGCGGCGAGTAGAGCACGGAGTAGAGCACGGAGTAGAGCGGCGAGTAGAGCACGGAGTAGAGCACGGAGTAGAGCGGCGAGTAGAGCACGGAGTAGAGCACGGAGTAGAGTGGCGAGTAGAGCACGGAGTAGAGTGGCGAGTAGAGCACGGAGTAGAGCGGCGAGTAGAGCACGGAGTAGAGCACGGAGTAGAGCACGGAGTAGAGCGGCGAGTAGAGCACGGAGTAGAGTGGCGAGTAGAGCACGGAGTAGAGTGGCGAGTAGAGCACGGAGTAGAGTGGCGAGTAGAGCACGGAGTAGAGTGGCGAGTAGAGTACGGAGTAGAGTGGCGAGTAGAGCACGGAGTAGAGTGGCGAGTAGAGCACGGAGTAGAGTGGCGAGTAGAGCACGGAGTAGAGTGGCGAGTAGAGCACGGAGTAGAGTGGCGAGTAGAGCACGGAGTAGAGTGGCGAGTAGAGCACGGAGTAGAGTGGCGAGTAGAGCACGGAGTAGAGCGGCGAGTAGAGCACGGAGTAGAGCACGGAGTAGAGCGGCGAGTAGAGCACGGAGTAGAGCGGCGAGTAGAGCACGGAGTAGAGCACGGAGTAGAGTGGCGAGTAGAGCACGGAGTAGAGTGGCGAGTAGAGCACGGAGTAGAGCGGCGAGTAGAGCACGGAGTAGAGCACGGAGTAGAGCGGCGAGTAGAGCACGGAGTAGAGCGGCGAGTAGAGCACGGAGTAGAGCGGCGAGTAGAGCACGGAGTAGAGTGGCGAGTAGAGCACGGAGTATAGTGCGAGTAGAGCACGGAGTATAGTGCGAGTAGAGCACGGAGTATAGTGCGAGTAGAGCACGGAGTAGAGTGGCGAGTAGAGCACGGAGTATAGTGGCGAGTAGAGCACGGAGTATAGTGCGAGTAGAGCACGGAGTATAGTGCGAGTAGAGCACGGAGTAGAGTGGCGAGTAGAGCACGGAGTATAGTGCGAGTAGAGCACGGAGTAGAGTGGCGAGTAGAGCACGGAGTATAGGTCGAGTAGAGCACGGAGTATAGTGCGAGTAGAGCACGGAGTATAGTGGCGAGTAGAGCACGGAGTATAGTGGCGAGTAGAGCACGGAGTATAGGTCGAGTAGAGCACGGAGTATAGTGCGAGTAGAGCACGGAGTATAGTGGCGAGTAGAGCACGGAGTATAGTGGCGAGTAGAGCACGGAGTATAGTGCGAGTAGAGCACGGAGTATAGTGCGAGTAGAGCACGGAGTATAGTGCGAGTAGAGCACGGAGTATAGTGCGAGTAGAGTAGGGATGAAACGGTATGGAAATTTAACATCACGATTATAGTGACCCAAATTATCACGGTTATCAATATTATCACGGTTTTGTTCAAGTTTTATATTTGAAAATCAACAAACAAACTAAAGCAGCTCTATGCACTTTTTTTAAGCAAGATTCTGTGGGATTTTCTTCCTTATAATGGCCGTCGTCAATAGCAACGCATAAATAATAATAATTTCTCGTAAATATAATCTCTAATATTATCTCTGTAAATATATTCTCAAGCAATATTCTCAAGTGTTCAGCAATGATGCATTTAAATCTAGCATGTTTTGTGTTAGAGCCCAAACAGTATCCTAGAGAAATAATGCATATCCATATTTCCATATGATTTGACAGTTTATTTTATTAAATATCAAAATGTCTGCATCATACCTGACACCTAGATCAGTTTACAGCCAGTTTTATGACTTTCATTCTCTTCAAATGCTATTAAAGTTTCAAACGTGTATAACGTTACCAATGTTGTATGTAACTTTAGAGACGGTCCCTAAATTCACCAACTTTATGCCAGTCACATCAGATGCGCTGTGCTTCTGCTGTGTTTGTTTGAAACTATTTTCGCTGCTGAAATAGAACAAAAACACTCAACCTCTGTATGATGAGCGAATCTCTTGTGTACATCACACACACATCTGCTTTTCGTGTAGATTTCAGCGTGTGAGCGGCGCGCGCTCTGGACAAAATTCCGGATAATCTGAACGCCTCTGATTATGAGACATTGCATTCATAAACTCAATATAAACACGTGTGATTGGTTATAATGTGCAACGCGATTATAACAGATGGCTTTTGAGAAGACTATAATAAGTTCAACAGCAGAGTGGCTAGTGTGCAGCCAAAATAACGTTACACCCGCAAACGGCGGTTGTTAATGTCAAGCCCTGATTATTATCCCTTAAATGTCACCCTAGTCTTGTCTGAACTTGTTTGTTCGCTTCACGTTATTATTTCCCAGACGTAGTTTTGGTATTGAGGTCAAAGTCCACTTGCCTTGCGTTCGTAGTTTTGAAGTGTTTCCCTCTATTACAGCGACTTTATTCATGTTCTGCAGACAGGGTGACCATCTTCGATTAAGTTTCCCTCAGGACTTTTGTAAAAGCCAAAATATGACACCGCCTCAGATTTGGTCCTTTTAGAAGGCTGAACAATCCCCCAGTGCTGTCACTGCTTCTGCCATTTCTTCTCATTCAGAAAACAGCGGTGCTGCGCCTGACTGACTGGACAAGATTTACTGCGAGTTTTAAAATCGTGATAATCACACGCGGTTTTAATGATAATTAAATTTTATACGATATTACTAACCGTCACAAAATTTTACCGTGGTTTATCGTGAAACCGGTAATCGTTTCATCCCTAGAGTAGAGCACGGAGTAGAGTGAACACAGACAGACAGCTGAACACAGACAGACAGCTGAACACAGACAGACAGCTGAACACAGACAGATGAACACAGACAGATGAACACAGACAGCTGAACAGACAGATGAACACAGACAGACAGCTGAACACAGACAGATGAACACAGACAGATGAACACAGACAGCTGAACAGACAGATGAACACAGACAGACAGCTGAACACAGACAGATGAACACAGACAGATGAACACAGACAGCTGAACACAGACAGCTGAACACAGACAGACAGTTGAACACAGACAGATGAACACAGACAGCTGAACACAGACAGACAGTTGAACACAGACAGATGAACACAGACAGCTGAACACAGACAGATGAACACAGACAGATGAACACAGACAGACAGTTGAACACAGACAGCTGAACACAGACAGATGAACACTGACAGCTGAACACAGACAGCTGAACACAGACAGCTGAACACAGACAGACAGTTGAACGCAGACAGATGAACACAGACAGACAGCTGAACACAGACAGCTGAACACAGACAGATGAACACAGACAGCTGAACACAGACAGCTGAACACAGACAGATGAACACAGACAGCTGAACACAGACAGCTGAACACAGACAGATGAACACAGACAGCTGAACACAGACAGCTGAACACAGACAGATGAACACAGACAGTTGAACACAGACAGATGAACACAGACAGCTGAACACAGACAGCTGAACACAGACAGATGAACACAGACAGTTGAACACAGACAGATGAACACAGACAGCTGAACACAGACAGCTGAACACAGACAGACAGTTGAACGCAGACAGATGAACACAGACAGCTGAACACAGACAGCTGAACACAGACAGACAGCTGAACACAGACAGCTGAACACAGACAGCTGAACACAGACAGCTGAACACAGACAGATGAACACAGACAGCTGAACACAGACAGCTGAACACAGACAGCTGAACACAGACAGACAGCTGAACACAGACAGACAGCTGAACACAGACAGCTGAACACAGACAGCTGAACACAGACAGCTGAACACAGACAGACAGTTGAACGCAGACAGCTGAACACAGACAGACAGCTGAACACAGACAGCTGAACACAGACAGACAGCTGAACACAGACAGCTGAACACAGACAGATGAACACAGGCAGCTGAACACAGACAGACAGTTGAACGCAGACAGATGAACACAGACAGCTGAACACAGACAGACAGCTGAACACAGACAGACAGCTGAACACAGACAGCTGAACACAGACAGCTGAACACAGACAGCTGAACACAGACAGACAGCTGAACACAGACAGCTGAACACAGACAGCTGAACACAGACAGCTGAACACAGACAGCTGAACACAGACAGCTGAACACAGACAGCTGAACACAGACAGCTGAACACAGACAGCTGAACACAGACAGCTGAACACAGACAGACAGCTGAACACAGACAGACAGCTGAACACAGACAGCTGAACACAGACAGCTGAACACAGACAGACAGCTGAACACAGACAGATGAACACAGACAGCTGAACACAGACAGCTGAACACAGACAGCTGAACACAGACAGACAGCTGAACACAGACAGCTGAACACAGACAGACAGCTGAACACAGACAGCTGAACACAGACAGACAGCTGAACACAGACAGATGAACACAGACAGCTGAACACAGACAGATGAACACAGACAGCTGAACACAGACAGCTGAACACAGACAGACAGTTGAACGCAGACAGATGAACACAGACAGCTGAACACAGACAGACAGCTGAACACAGACAGCTGAACACAGACAGACAGCTGAACACAGACAGCTGAACACAGACAGACAGCTGAACACAGACAGACAGCTGAACACAGACAGACAGCTGAACACAGACAGACAGCTGAACACAGACAGCTGAACACAGACAGCTGAACACAGACAGCTGAACACAGACAGACAGCTGAACACAGACAGACAGCTGAACACAGACAGACAGCTGAACACAGACAGACAGCTGAACACAGACAGACAGATGAACACAGACAGATGAACACAGACAGCTGAACACAGACAGACAGCTGAACACAGACAGACAGTTGAACACAGACAGATGAACACAGACAGCTGAACACAGACAGATGAACACAGACAGACAGCTGAACACAGACAGCTGAACACAGACAGACAGCTGAACACAGACAGACAGCTGAACACAGACAGACAGATGAACACAGACAGACAGCTGAACACAGACAGATGAACACAGACAGACAGATGAACACAGACAGACAGCTGAACACAGACAGCTGAACACAGACAGACAGCTGAACACAGACAGACAGCTGAACACAGACAGCTGAACACAGACAGTTGAACACAGACAGCTGAACACAGACAGTTGAACACAGACAGCTGAACACAGACAGTTGAACACAGACAGCTGAACACAGACAGCTGAACACAGACAGTTGAACACAGACAGCTGAACACAGACAGTTGAACACAGACAGATGAACACAGACAGATGAACACAGACAGCTGAACACAGACAGATGAACACAGACAGCTGAACACAGACAGATGAACACAGACAGACAGCTGAACACAGACAGACAGTTGAACACGACAGATGAACACAGACAGCTGAACACAGACAGCTGAACACAGACAGATGAACACAGACAGCTGAACACAGACAGATGAACACAGACAGATGAACACAGACAGCTGAACACAGACAGCTGAACACAGACAGCTGAACACAGACAGCTGAACACAGACAGATGAACACAGACAGCTGAACACAGACAGATGAACACAGACAGATGAACACAGACAGCTGAACACAGACAGCTGAACACAGACAGCTGAACACAGACAGATGAACACAGACAGATGAACACAGACAGACAGCTGAACACAGACAGACAGCTGAACACAGACAGACAGTTGAACACAGACAGATGAACACAGACAGCTGAACACAGACAGCTGAACACAGACAGATGAACACAGACAGCTGAACACAGACAGTGTTATTCGGTGTACAATCTGCCTAGATCCCACACACCTTCTACCTATTTTTAGTTTACAACCTCAGGCTAGGTAAAGCAGGTCAAATCCTTAACTAGATCATAAATATAAATTTATACTCACTCCCCAGAAGAACAGACCCCCTCCGTGTCTGGTTCAGATCAACTCGTTTAGAAAGCAGAGACGTGGCAAACGGTTTCTTTTTATAAATCAATTATAAGTAGATTTATTTTTCCAATAACAAAAAGTTTTACATACAATCAAATAAAAGTTTACAAAAAGAAAAGTCTTAAGTAACAAAAGCGGCAGTTCACAAGTGTCACCAGCAGATGTCAGGCTCGGATCATCAAGCAATGGAGAAGCAGCATAACGCTCTCAGCTTCTGGTGTTCATACAGAGATCAATACCTTATATACCATTTCATTATCACACCTCTTCATCACATATTCAATTACACAGGCACAGTTCATCCAATCCTAGATTTTGAACGATTGTCAACTCCCTCAATTCCTTCAACATTTTAGTATATAATGCTCTGTATTCTTTCATTCTTCTTCTTCTGGCTTGGTTCCTTAATCTCCTCCTTCGTCTCGTCTGCAAGACATCATCCTGGGTAAAACCTGTTTCTTCATTCAATACTTGGTTACATTTATAAATGACCCTTATACATATGACTTAGTGTTTTTCTTCATCTTTTTAATAAAGCAGATTGCCTAAAACATATCTCAGCGTGTTCATTTCAATTATTCAATAAAATACTTTTACAAAGTCTTTGTCTCCATGTCTTTACTATAAAACCAAATAAAACATTTTTACAACAGTCTTTGCTTCCGTGTTTTTACTATAAAACCAAATAAAACATTTCTACAAAACCATGTGTCTGTATTCTTGCTATGAACCAAAGTAAAACATTTTTTACAATATCATGTTGTCATGTTTTTCCATGCTTACAAAGTCATTTATGAAAGTTGTATAAGAAAAACCTCCTTTAGGCTCCTCGGCCTTATAAACAGCTTATACATAAAAGTTGTAAAATAAAAACTTCTTATAAAAGTTTCTTGGCCATATAAACAACTTCTTTATTTCACTTGGCTGCTTCTGTTCTACATGTGGCTCTTATAAAGTCCAGTATAAAGGTTCTCTATAAAACCTCCACTACATTTTCTATATATTTCCAACATCATAAAACCATGCATAACATATCTGTGTGGTTAACATAGGCCTCTTTACATTTGGCATCATCCTTGGTTACACATTGGGAGTAAGACCTCCTTACATCAGGCCTTATTCCTGTGTATATATTGGGAATAAAATAATTAATTTCATCATTATTCTAACATGCCCCTTATGCAAATTTTAGTCTTTTATTTCCAAATCAAGGTAATTCACATAGCCCTTCATTTGCTTGTCATATTTGGTGAGTTGGGCATATATTCGTCCAGTTTCAGTATAAACATTTATCCGAGATATGTTCATGAATCTCGCCACCCAGGGTCTCCTGTTCATTGGTCTGATTAATTCACCACCTATTATTTTTCCGTTAATTCTGGTGGTGGAAGGCCAATTTTTTGTACTCTGCTTAATAATCGTCAGGTATGCGCCAAATCTCTTACGCATCCATTTACCATTAGTTATTTCATGCGGACATGCCCCAATTAACTGCCCATCAGGAGCTTCACAGATAAAGGTGCGGCCCCTCCCATTACTCAGACAAGCTTGACACCGGCTGAATTTCGGGATAAAAGTCTCCGGTATTACTACCTCGCTCTGGGCCGTCGTCACTTTCCTGGGGTTCCAATAGGTCAATTGGGGATTGACATTCGGCCTCTCTCTCAATTGGAAGTCCCGCATCTCTTTTAGCTATAAGATAAAATATCCCATTATGTTTAATCACGTTCAAATCACGGCCCCTTCCTTCTGCATACAATTTATGTACAAATAATTGCTCTTCCTTACTCCACAGTCTATGAGCCAATAGGTCGCTATACACTTCTTTCTCCACTGGGTGGAGCTCCATGAACATATATTTCAGTTTCTCCATCATTTGTACATTAATCACCTCTAACATCTTAAACACATCAACACAGTATTCCATCACATCTCGTTCATTGTACCATATTACATTATTGGTTTTTAGCAAAGCATTTCAAGATTCAAGATTCAAGAGTTTTATTTGTCACATACACAGTTATATACACAATATACAACTGGCAGTGAAATGTAAACAGGTCCGCTCCATGGACAGTGCAAATAACAGTTACAAGAAATTAAATAGAAATAGAATAAAATTAGAATAAAAAGTATTAACATAAGTAGAATTATAAATAAATCAAGTTAAGATAAAAATAGGAAATAAGATAAAAATAAAAATATAAAAAATATGTGGATATGATAAGTGAGATAAACTGTAGACTTAAAAATAAGTTTGTTGCACAGGCTACCCATGCACAGAATAACTTCTGTCTCCGGCCACAATAGTTCATGGCATCTCATGCATTCGTCTTATACTCTGCTCACACTCCCTATAGGTTTGACTATTCCCCGAGGGGAGTCCCGGGGCCCTTGAGCCAAACTGTTTGATCTCGGTCTGTCCTGCTCACAGCACTTAATATATTTGCCCAATCTCCACGCAGCTACCATACATAATCGTAATACCTTTCCTAATCCTGTGCACTCGATTAGAATCAATACAAATACTACTGTCATCATGGTCAATATCAGTTTAAAGTTATTCATTAGCCACTTTATTGATTCATAGGTATTCTCTCCGATTCCGGCCATTTTTTAAAAAATTTATTTTTCACCTTATCATTTATATTTTGAATTCCCTCTCTCAATGTTGCTCTTCTGGGCTCTATGTCATGTAGTTGTTTGTTGAAGAATAGTTTTTTAGCCAACATAAAATAGAAAGGAAATGGTGGCATACATCTACCATTCTCTTGTGAACTGAAGGTTCCTAGGGTGTCAGCATAAATTGTTTTTTCAGTTGCTACTGGTTCTGAAACCATTCTGCATATTCCTTGATTTATCTCATTTCTCCTCCAATTCCCATCTACCTCTTCATTGTTACACGTCCATCCCGTGTACATCCATCGGTAGATACTTGCACTCCACACTACTGTCCAAAATCTTTTGAAGTCAACCATTTTTTCCTCTTTTGACAGTTTTCCCCTATCACCCCATGTCATCATAAATGCGGGCTCAGGGATATTCTCTTTTCCATGGTACTCCTTTATTTCTTTAGGAATTTTCCACAACATAACTTCTTTATCTCTTTTCGCTCTCACCCTTACAATTGGAATTGGATAATATTTTCCTAATAGGTTGTTGTCATAACTGATAATTACCCCTTCTCCTTTCTCCATATCTGTTATTTTGATCGGAATTACTTTTTCATTCTCTCTTGTGGCTACATCTTCCAATATGTCAAATAATCTAAACTGAAGTATCATCTGATCTGTCATTGTGCTATCTTCCGTGATTATATCTATCCATTTTTGAGAGTGCTCCAACATAGTCATTCATTTTACACCTTGACTTATGATTCCATTTGCATTACTAAACAACAACCAATGTTCTCTGTCATCGTAATTATTTTCTGCTCCGTCTTCGTCTGCCTCACATTTCCATTTCTGCATGCATGCACATCCGATCCAACTCATCTCATGTTCTTTACAATTTTTACCATTAAATTGTTCAATCAATTTTTCTATTACTTTTCTTCTCCATATATTGTGCAATTTCCAATTATAGCTTGTTTCAGTGCATTTCTTTAAGTCACTATCACTACACTCTTCCCAGGATTTATTTGTATTAATGCTTATCTGATAAAGCTTCTCCTCGTTTTCTCCGAATTTATTTCGTCCTAATGCTATTTCAGCTATTCTTGTACTTTCGCTATACCACTTCAACCCAGGAATTGGATTGCTTAATTTCTCTCTTGTTTCATACATTGTGTATTTTTTGTCTGTGAATTCTTCTTTACATTCGTTTATGATATTTCTGTCCTTTACTCTTTTCATCTTTTTCCCGTTTGTCTCAGGCGACTTCGCCTGTTCTAGCTCTCTCCCTTTCTCACTCTGCCCTTCGTTTATCAGAAAGGTAGTGTCCACCTCATAATCTGGATCAATGTGTACTGTGTCTATTTCATCTGTGTCTTTATCATTTAGTTTAGTCTTAGTCCATAATATAATTAGGGCTATCGCAATGGTTATTACCAATCCCGCCACAGCAGGTCTTTGTACACACGGCTGATTCCACCTTCGTTGTCTCCTGGGATCTCTTGACCTTGAAGGCCCACGCTGGCTTTCTGCCTCCATTCCTGTAATACATCAAGCTTCCCTTGGTGTTTTAATTCTCAAGTGGTTCACAAATTCATCCACTCTAGTCTTCCTTACAAGTCTTGTGTATGGAGTATTGAAGAGATTTTTAATACTTCAATTGGGCTTATTTCCCCTTCTTAAAAATCCTTCAATATCCATTCCCCTTCATTGCAGTTGCAAGGTTAATAAAAAATATAGTTCCATACTTACATTGCTTGATGATCCGAGCCATTTCTTACTGCCCACTCTTCAGTATATTACTATTGCAATTGTATTTCTCTATTTTGGCTTTTCTGCCAGCCACAGTCTCTTTCATAGCTTTCATTTTACACTTTGGTTACATAGCTGTCTTTTAGCTATATCCTTTTGTTCTTTGATTCTAATAACCTTCACCTTCCATCCAGAAAATTTACAGCTCACACACTGAAATCTCATGGTTACTCACTATCATTTAGTTAAAATGAGGTTATTTTTGCTCCACACGCCATTCTGCTCCAGCTGGACCGTGTGCTTATCTATGATTTTCATTACTCTGTCTTTCTTAGTAATTAAATCTTTGAATGGTTTAGTTGGATGTTTATTTGTTAATTTTATCCACACAGAATCTCCCACCTGACATCTATCCTCAGGTTGTTCGATTTCTGTTTTGGCTTCTCTAATCCCCGTATTCATATTAACGAAGTACAAAGCCTCTTCCATATGTTCATCCCATTCCGTATTGTTATAGTTTGCCCGAAAAAAGCTTTTCAAGCTGCCGTTTGATCGTTCACTCAATCCATTGCTTTCTGGACGATAACGTACGGACTTAATCAATTTGATATGTTTCTCCGCTAGCCAGTTTTCAAGCTGATTTCCCACAAAGTACGATCCGTTATCTACTCTGATGAATTCTGGTCTATTCCACGCGGACATTAATTCACTAAGTGCTTTGATTATATTTTTAGCACTACGGTCTTTTAATGGCTTAGCCCAAATCTTATTCAGATATGCCTCCACTACTATTAAAAAGAATTTATTACCCTTTTTAGTGCGTGGGTTGAGTGGACCAGCTATGTCTAAGTCCCACTCTACATTTGCCTTTTCTGGGAGTATCCTGCCATAATCTTTCCTGATTGTTCTGTGATATCCCTTTCTCATGCAGCTCTCGCATTTCAGCTTGATATCTCTATATTTCTTCCTCCAATTAGGAATATTTATGTTATTGTCTGACAGTATTTTCCCCATTAGATTTACACCGGGGTGTTTTAAACAGTCATGCAGCTTTTGAAGCGCACCTGTTCCCTTATCCTCGATTATAACCACTCTCCTTAGCCTGGCTAATTTGTCAACTGCTTCATTCCCTTGTGATAATTCTGTCTTCTCCTTCGAGTGACCCTTCTGGTGGATTACGACTAAGTCTAAATCTTTCACTAAAGAATTTATGTCCTTCCACAGCTGCTCATGTTCAATGGGCTTTTTATTGTACTTACAGAAACCATTCTGTTCCCAAACTTCCAAGTTTTCATTCAGACTTGCCTCTACATATTTACTGTCAGTGACTATAACAACTTGTTTGGCATTCATTTCTTTCAATTTTTCTAGTGCCTTAAGCACTGCCATTACTTCCGCTGTTTGGGCTGTACCAGGACAAGATCCCTTGTCTGTTACTTCGTTACCTTTTTTCTTTTTGATTATATACGCCCAATGGGCTTCGTTATCTGCCAAAGTTTTAGATCCATCAGTATATACCATTATTCCTTTAAACAATGGTAAACTTTTCTTCTGACATTTCTTACGCTCCTTGTTGATTATAGTTATGCTAGGATCTAGTATAACGTTCTGCCATCTCTGCCATCTGTTATTTTGGGCCTTAGCATCTTTTATCTTATTTTTATTCAGATGAGCCATTACCATCTCATCGGTATTAATCAGTATTTGCCTTTCTCTGGCCAGACCTTTTAGCTCTGCATATCTTTTACTGATTGCTGCCAATTTCTTCTCAACTGGTAGAAATTTTTTCTCTGGGCTCTCCCAGTTTCCTGTCATAATGCGTATTGGTATACAGCTTTTTTCGTTCCGCATTATTAGTTGATAACCAGCCTCGTCTATATCTAGATCAACTTCTAAATCTTTGTCATCCTCTCTGCCTTCCAGCTGTCCTGAGCACAAAATTGCTTCCTTTAAAGCACTAAGTGCATTTTCCGCATCCTCAGTCCATTTTAATTTGTTCCCTTTTATTGTGGCATAAATCGGTTTCGCCATTTGACTAAATTTTGGAATCACGTCTCTGACATAATTCATTAGTCCCATCATCTGTTGTACATTTTTGACGTTTTCTGGTGTCTTTATTTCAGCTATTTTTTCCTTCATAGTCTGTGTAACACCTCGATTACCTGCAGACACCCAGAATCCTAGAAATTCAACTAGGTCTGTCATAATTTCACTTTTCTTTATATTGATTTTCAAGCCTGCCTCTGCTATTCTTTTCAACACCTCTTTTACGGTTTTTACGTGTTCTTTCTCATCGTCATTTGTAATCAAAATGTCATCGATGTACACTTCCACTGGCAGATCTTTTAATATTTCCATCATTACTGCCTGGAACACAACTGAAGAATTTACATACCCTTGTGGCAAACGTTGGTATAGATAATGTTTATTTCCCACCGTAAAGGCGGTTTTCTCTTGACTATTCTCTGATAATGGGATTGCCCAAAATCCATTTATAAGATCCAACTTCGTTAGAAATTTGCCATCCTTCAGTTTCTCAATTGTGTCTCTTGCATTAATCAGGTATCGACGGTCTGGACGGGTCAATTTATTAAGGGCCCTAAAATTTGTCACTAATCTGAATCCTTGTTTTCCAGGTTTTGGCACTAATTGCAGAGGACTATTAGTGATTGCTGAAGGCACTTCTTTAATAACTCCCTGTTCTAATAATTCTGTTATCGTTTGATCCAGCTCATTTTTTCCCAATTTGTTTATTGGATATTGTCTCTGTGGCTTGTGCATTCCGCCAAGAATCTCATGTGCATATTTTTGATCAACTAGTCCGGTGTCATTTTTATATTTCCCGCATGGAGTCTGTTTCAATGCTTGTATCAATTCCTCCCTTGATTCTTCACTACCAATCATCTTATTTTTGATGCGAGTTAATTCCTGTTCTGTATCTACTTCCTTCAATCTCAGCACCTTTTTAAGATCTCTTCCTGCAAGCAAATTTTCATTACCTTTTATCATTTTTACACCAAACTTTTCTCCCATTGGTTCCTCTTCTATATTTCCATTGTATGTCTGAACTAGCACTTTTCCTGTGTAATTTATTGGCTCTGTTGTGGAGGATATCTGAGCTCCTGTATCTAACAGGAATTCCACACCTTTCACTTTTACAAACAAATCTTCATCTCTTTCCAAAACTCTCTTATCACAGATATGCTCCTTTAACAGGCCAATTTCGTTTCATTGTTCATTATTTTCTGTGTTGTCTCTATCTCGTACATTTTGTCCTTTTTGCGTGGCTTCTTGTACTTCTGTACTATGAGTCACTTTGTTTCTGCCAAATCTTTTCACACTGGAATCAGTGCCTCTGCGTTTTTGAATCACTTGATCTTTCTGTGCTGAGGTTAACTTCTCCCATTCTCCTGCTGGAACATAACTTGTTTTTTGCGCACTACCATTTCTGCCATCCTTAAAGGGTTTTCTGGCACTACTATTCTTCTGCCATGCTGGCTTCCTTGTATTCCAGGTTTTGGGCCTATTAGACTGACCTTTCTCACCCTGCCTAGCTTGGAATCTTGTGTTATATGGTCTCGCGTTCTCCACGGTGGCTCTCTGTTTATTCATTACTTTATCTTTTTGTTGTTTTTGAACCCTAGCTCCTTGTGGTTCCTTTCTTTTCACAAACTGACTATTTAAATCATATTCAGCTAGTCTCTCTTCTATCTGTTTTTTGGTCGTGCTATTCAGTATGGTTCCTAACTTTTGCCCTCCTGGTATTTTACGCCCTACGTCTCGTAGCAGCCTTACTTTATCTGACATTGGGATTTCATCCTCAATTGATAACCATACACTAAGTAAGGGCATTTGCTCTCTGCTTGCATTTACTAACATATCTTTCCATTGTTTGTATTTGTCTTCAACTCCTGTAAGGTCTCTAACCTTTTCTAAGGCCTTCGCCGTTATGGCATGTCCTGTGCACGTGTGCACTAATCTTGTTATTGCCTCAGAACCTAAGCCAGCCTGCGTTGCCGCTTTAATGATTCTATCCATATAACTGCAGTAATCTTCATTTGATTTCTTTGAACCTATTTGGTTTCTCACAACGTCAGTTAATTTTAACTCTAATAACTTTGCTTGGACATTTTGCTCCTCACTTCTCTCTCCCTCTGTTCTCCGTGGAGTGCTGAACTGCAGCTGCCTTACTGGAGTTTCCCTTTCATTGGGGGTTTCCCGTCTCTCTTGATATACGGCCTCCTCGCTCTCTTCCTCCCAGATTTCTTCTGTGGCTTTGTTCAGATTCTCAATTTGTCTAAAAGCTCTAGTTGTTTCTAAATCTCTTTGTAATTGTTTATTCTGATTCTTCAATATTTTTATCATATTATCTAATTCTTTTACTATTTTTCTATTATACTCATATCCCTCTTGGAATAAAGTTTGTTTGCCTGCCTTCGACCAACCTTCTTGTTCGGCTATTTCTGTCGCAGACGGGGACATACTGGCAGTCTTTATTTGACCATAAGTTAATTCCTTTTCAGGTATTACTCTTTTATTCCATTTACTTAACAATTCCTGATCTCTTTTCTTTCCACTGGGATTTCTATACTTAGTTCCCCTTAACTCTACTTCTGGCCAATCATTCTGTATTTGTTTTGTTACTCTCTGTAATGTTATTTTCACACCTTTTTTGTGCTTTAATCTAGTCTCTTTTCTGAGCACTATCTCTTCCTCACTGATATCACAATCAGTACTAATCCTTGTGGAATCTAATTCCTCATCTTCACTCTCCTCAGAACTTGAATTGTTTTCTCTGTCAGTTCTTTTTCCTGTTACTCCAATCGGAGTTCTATTTTCAGAAACTAGGTTTCTTCGCTCACCTAGCTCAGTTTCTTCCCTAGCTTCTTCCATATCTCTATTTATTGCTTCTTGCCTTTCAGGAGTATTACTTCTCATCAATTGTTTGTTCTTCGGACATTTTCTTCAGAAACTTTTTAATTGATTTCATATACTTTTGTTTAACAACTTTCTGGATGGAAGTCACAGCTAAAATCGCAATTTGCTCTTATTGTCGATTTTACTTCATCAAGCTTTCTCTATCCATATCAGTACTTAGTATATCTTCAATATTACACTCTAATATGGATCTGCTTTTCACTATGATTCCCATTCAACGATGTGCACTTCGTTGAACAGTTCACATAGTCTATACTAAATCTCTTTCACTAAAGATTTAGCCAATCTCTATTTTTTCAGCCTATTAATGTATTTATCGGAGCGTGCTTCTCTTATATGAGCTCTCAACGCTTTTCTATATTCCGACTCAATACTTATAGAGATTTTAGTAGTGTCGTGCATGCACTTAATAACCCTACCCAGGTTATAATAATAATTCTTCCCTGAATTATTTTTCGTCTACAGGATTCCTTCCTTTTTTAGACTTTCATCTCACTCTTTGAGATTTCAACACTACTGGTTTAACCTTTCATTAGGTTTAATATAATTCGTTTCTAAATTATATTTTCGTTTGACTTTATAAGTCCTTCTAGGATTTTTCCTTAATCCTATCTTTAGGCTTTTTAATAACCCATTCCCAGGTTATAATAATAATTCTTCCCTGAATTATTTTTCGTCTACAGGATACCTTCCTTTTTAGACTTTTATCTCTTTCTTCGAGATTTCAAAACTACTGTTAGTTTTAACCTTTCATTAGGTTTAATATAATTCGTTTCTAAATTATATTTTCGTTTGACTTTATAAGTCCTTCTAGGATTTTTCCCTAATCCTATTTTTAAGCTTTCTTTCTTTTGTACTTTCTATACAATAGTCACGTTTTTCGTCAGCACTTTGTTTATTGATTTTGGCCAGAAATCAATAAGCAATCGTGCCCCGCTAGTTGGGCGCCATGTTATTCGGTGTACAATCTGCCTAGATCCCACACACCTTCTACCTATTTTTAGTTTACAACCTCAGGCTAGGTAAAGCAGGTCAAATCCTTAACTAGATCATAAATATAAATTTATACTCACTCCCCAGAAGAACAGACCCCCTCCGTGTCTGGTTCAGATCAACTCGTTTAGAAAGCAGAGACGTGGCAAACGGTTTCTTTTTATAAATCAATTATAAGTAGATTTATTTTTCCAATAACAAAAAGTTTTACATACAATCAAATAAAAGTTTACAAAAAGAAAAGTCTTAAGTAACAAAAGCGGCAGTTCACAAGTGTCACCAGCAGATGTCAGGCTCGGATCATCAAGCAATGGAGAAGCAGCATAACGCTCTCAGCTTCTGGTGTTCATACAGAGATCAATACCTTATATACCATTTCATTATCACACCTCTTCATCACATATTCAATTACACAGGCACAGTTCATCCAATCCTAGATTTTGAACGATTGTCAACTCCCTCAATTCCTTCAACATTTTAGTATATAATGCTCTGTATTCTTTCATTCTTCTTCTTCTGGCTTGGTTCCTTAATCTCCTCCTTCGTCTCGTCTGCAAGACATCATCCTGGGTAAAACCTGTTTCTTCATTCAATACTTGGTTACATTTATAAATGACCCTTATACATATGACTTAGTGTTTTTCTTCATCTTTTTAATAAAGCAGATTGCCTAAAACATATCTCAGCGTGTTCATTTCAATTATTCAATAAAATACTTTTACAAAGTCTTTGTCTCCATGTCTTTACTATAAAACCAAATAAAACATTTTTACAACAGTCTTTGCTTCCGTGTTTTTACTATAAAACCAAATAAAACATTTCTACAAAACCATGTGTCTGTATTCTTGCTATGAACCAAAGTAAAACATTTTTTACAATATCATGTTGTCATGTTTTTCCATGCTTACAAAGTCATTCATGAAAGTTGTATAAGAAAAACCTCCTTTAGGCTCCTCGGCCTTATAAACAGCTTATACATAAAAGTTGTAAAATAAAAACTTCTTATAAAAGTTTCTTGGCCATATAAACAACTTCTTTATTTCACTTGGCTGCTTCTGTTCTACATGTGGCTCTTATAAAGTCCAGTATAAAGGTTCTCTATAAAACCTCCACTACATTTTCTATATATTTCCAACATCATAAAACCATGCATAACATATCTGTGTGGTTAACATAGGCCTCTTTACATTTGGCATCATCCTTGGTTACACATTGGGAGTAAGACCTCCTTACATCAGGCCTTATTCCTGTGTATATATTGGGAATAAAATAATTAATTTCATCATTATTCTAACAACAGATGAACACAGACAGACAGCTGAACACAGACAGACAGCTGAACACAGACAGACAGTTGAACACAGACAGACAGATGAACACAGACAGCTGAACACAGACAGCTGAACACAGACAGATGAACACAGACAGATGAACACAGACAGACAGCTGAACACAGACAGACAGTTGAACACAGACAGATGAACACAGACAGCTGAACACAGACAGATGAACACAGACAGACAGCTGAACACAGACAGCTGAACACAGACAGACAGCTGAACACAGACAGATGAACACAGACAGACAGATGAACACAGACAGACAGCTGAACACAGACAGATGAACACAGACAGACAGCTGAACACAGACAGATGAACACAGACAGACAGCTGAACACAGACAGCTGAACACAGACAGACAGCTGAACACAGACAGCTGAACACAGACAGCTGAACACAGACAGTTGAACACAGACAGCTGAACACAGACAGCTGAACACAGACAGCTGAACACAGACAGCTGAACACAGACAGACAGCTGAACACAGACAGACAGCTGAACACAGACAGCTGAACACAGACAGCTGAACACAGACAGACAGCTGAACACAGACAGACAGCTGAACACAGACAGCTGAACACAGACAGCTGAACACAGACAGACAGCTGAACACAGACAGACAGCTGAACACAGACAGCTGAACACAGACAGACAGCTGAACACAGACAGCTGAACACAGACAGCTGAACACAGACAGCTGAACACAGACAGTTGAACACAGACAGCTGAACACAGACAGTTGAACACAGACAGATGAACACAGACAGCTGAACACAGACAGCTGAACACAGACAGTTGAACACAGACAGATGAACACAGACAGCTGAACACAGACAGCTGAACACAGACAGCTGAACACAGACAGTTGAACACAGACAGCTGAACACAGACAGTTGAACACAGACAGCTGAACACAGACAGCTGAACACAGACAGACAGCTGAACACAGACAGACAGCTGAACACAGACAGCTGAACACAGACAGACAGCTGAACACAGACAGCTGAACACAGACAGCTGAACACAGACAGTTGAACACAGACAGATGAACACAGACAGCTGAACACAGACAGCTGAACACAGACAGATGAACACAGACAGCTGAACACAGACAGCTGAACACAGACAGTTGAACACAGACAGCTGAACACAGACAGCTGAACACAGACAGCTGAACACAGACAGCTGAACACAGACAGTTGAACACAGACAGCTGAACACAGACAGTTGAACACAGACAGCTGAACACAGACAGCTGGTGGTAGATTGATATCCATATTATTATTTCCTATAATGGGGACCAGCAACTGTTGGTTTCCAACATTCTTCAAAATATATTTTATGTCCAACAGAAGAAAGAACTTTATTCAGGTGTAAAACAACTTGAGCGCCAGTAATTGACGACAGAATTTTAATTTTTGAGTGAACTCTCTGTAATTTTACATTTATTCACACACTTTCATGCTGTACTGCTCTGAGCTGCCACTGTAAATCTTTATATATATTTATTTTATATTATACTATACACTAGGAATGTGTACAAGTAAAGTTTTAAGTAAGGTTTTTCCAAGTATTTTAAGTAAAATAAAAAAGAGTATTGCAATAAAAAAAATTATTTATAATAAAAATAATAATAACTTTTTGTTCCTGTCGCCTAAGAATAAAATAGCTAAAAACTGATATGACAAGCCATCAGAACCCAAACCGAGGTGTGTATTGACCCGTGGACTAACTGTAGATTTGCTTCCCTACTGTACAACCAGACGTGATTATTATTGCTTTATTCATGTTGAAATAAACCTTGTGTTGTAAGAACTTCTATTTTGATGCGTTTTCCGAAACTTTTCTAATTTTACATAGGTTTAAAAATATCGAAATTAATATCGATATCGCAATATCACATTTTTGTGAATATCGTGCACCCCTAACACACTCACACACACATATGCACACACTCTCTCACACTTCTCTATAAAATGCCCTGTAGGGCTGTCAAAATTGCTCAAAAATGACGTTCGAATATTCCCTCTAAAAAAAGCACGAATATTCGAACTATTCGAACATCTGGTTGCGCATTTTATCAAAGACGCGCATTACGTCAATAACAGGACAAGTGAATACAAAGACACATAACTACTTATATAGGTAGTCTATTTAAGTTTAAACATATTTGACAACGTATAACCTACACAAAAACAAGTAAATCAACTAATGGCTAAGACCGCAGACCTCACTCTCTCTCGCCCTCACGCTCTCTCTCTCTATCTCTCTCTCTCTCTCTCTCTCTCACTCTCTCTCTCTCACTCTCTCTCTCTCACTCTCTCTCGCCCTCACGCTCTCTGCGCATAACGGTTTAAATGAACACACACATTTTGAGGCTGATCAAGAGTTTTGTGCAAGCAATTTAAGGTCGCGACTCTTGTCCCAAATATAGCAGGCTTCATTCAGTGATTGAAACAAATATTAATATAAGTTTTACAGCATATTATTGAACGCTCCGAGCGAGCTGTGCTGTGGTAAACATGGAACTTTACCTTGACATGAAACGGTAAATAATCAAACCAGTGGAAGCAGTGCATTTATCCTTCATTCATGCAATATCTCTTCAGTCAGTTCCTCGGCTCCATTGCTTGACAGAACTCACTGAAGCCTGCCCCATCCACGACACTGATCGCTCTCATGCAGGGCCGTGCAGAGAGTTCTTCAGGGGCAGGGGCTCAAATGTAAAAAAGGGGCAATATGTAAATATATAATATATATATTATATATATATATATATATATATATATATATATATATATATATATATATATATATATATATATATATATATATATATATATATATATATATATATATATATATATATATATATATATATACCCTGTTCGTCCCTGTTCGGGCGAACCAGCCTCTTACTGCATTTCGTTGCCTTGTACCTGTACTTGTGTAATGACAAAGTTGAATCTAATCTAATACACATTATATATATATGTATGTATTCATGTATGTATATATATATATGTATGTATATATATCCTTATGCTCATCAAGCCTACATTTATTTAATCAAAAATACAGAAAACACAGTAGCCTAATATTGTGAAATATTATTACATTGTATTCTTTTTAACTTTTTATTAATCAAAGAATCTTGAAAAGAGTATCACAGTTTCCATCATTAACATTAAATCCTCATATTAGAATGATTTCTGAATGATCATGTGACACTGAAGAGTGGAGCAATGATGCTGAAAATCCAGCTGTGATCACAGGAATAAATTATATTTTAAATTATTTTAAAATGAAAACCATTTTAAATTATTTTAAAATGAAAACCATTATTTTAATATATTTCGCGATATTGCTGTTTTTTATCAAATAAATGCAGGCTTGATGAACATAAGAGACTTCTTTCATAATGCTGCATAATATTAAAAAATTGTAATATAATAAAGTCCTTTCATGTAACCATTTTGCCAGCTTACACTTCACATAATAGGCCTGTAGGTGCCGGCGGCACTTGGGTTTTGTTAACTTTGATAGTTTCATGAAATAGTAAACGGTGTATCAATATACATAAATACAAGTGAATTTAACACTACTTACCATTAATGCGACTTTTGCTGCTGTGGTTTTGTGCAGGGATTTGTTTGTTGTCAGTTAAAATCCATTTTGTAAGTGATGCAATTTATAAAATGAGACAAACTGCAGGAAATTGTTCCACAAACGTTAGTTCGTCTGTCCATGTAATTTTCAACCGATTTATGAATAAGAACAGAAAATTACCGCTTCACATCACCCAATGGAATTTGAACTTGCTTTGCCAGATCACGATTGGTTGGTGTAAATACAAGACAAACGAGCATTGGTGAATTGTGTAATACTTTAAAATATATATAGCTAATATATAGATTTTTAATTAAATCAACACATTAGCTCTGATTATGGATGAAAAAAAAAATATTGGTTTACTTTTTTCCCGCGAGGCCACACACTCTCTGAAAGGACCATATTTGGCTCGAGAGCCGTTTCCGAACAGTGGAAAATCAGCTGTCAATCAAAACGCACGCGACCCATGGCAACGCGTTATGGCAACGCCTCAACAGAAATTGTCCGACTTTTGAGCCTTTCGTTACTATTGTATGCATTGTCATGTTATAATAATCACATTTATTTAGTTTTATTGACCACGATATTATCATTGATATTTGTCTGAGAGGGGCACTTTTGATTCATATTTGAAAAAGGGCAGGGGCTCGAGCACCCAAAGCCCCCCCCTCTGCACGTGCCTGCTCTCATGTCCTTACAAATCAACTAAATTAATTTCTCCGTTATGGCCTCTTGTCGTGTTGCAGACAGAGAACTTGTGGCGCGCGATGCAAAGTAAGGCTGGTCCAGTTTGCACATACAAATGAGTTGCTTATATTTACAAAACGAGCCTACAAAAGCATAAAAAAGCCCGTTTAATAAAGAAAAGTTCACGAAACTAAGTGAAAACTCACTAAAGTGTTTAGTGAAATTAGGAAACATTTAGATATCATAAATTGAGTTGTATAAGTTAACGTTACATTTCTACATACATTTTGTTCTCATGTCACAAGTATCAAGGTTTATTTTGATCTGTTTTACATGATTCTTTTGTAGTGTGGTTTTCGGTGAAGTGTACTAAAATAAATATCGTCACCTGTGTACATTAGCCCACTTCTTCTCCACGCTTTTCCTGATAGTTTATAGAACAATTACTCCGAGTCGCCATCTGTCGTTTCAATGAAAAGCACAACGGCGAGCGCGTCAAGTATAAACACCTCGTCCGTTTGTGGAGGAGCGCGCGCAGTCAGCGGAGGCTCGCGCTCTGGAGACGGGCCACAGTACACAAGACTTCACTCGCAAAGCAGACAGCCACGCCTCTACTACCGCGGGCGTTTTTCCCCCCACATTTTTTTATTTATTCGAATATTAATTTTCACCTTCGAAATTCGTTTTTTAAAAACTATTCGAATATATATTCGAATTTAGAATATTCGTTGACAGCCCTAATGCCCTGTGAGTGTGTGACGAGGATCTGCTGAATGTGTGTGTGCAGGTGGCGTCCGCTCGGGCCCCTGGGACGGTGGTTCCTCCTCCACTGGTGCGGGGGGGTCAGGTGACCAAACCCGGCCCTCAGAACCTCATGCCTCCGCTGGTCAGAGGAGCTCAGGTGGGTCCAGCCCTGTTCCGCGTGTGTGTGTTTGTGTGTGTGTGTCCTGTTCCTTGTGTGTGTTTGTGTGTGTGTCCTGTTCCGTGTGTGTGAGTGTGTGTGTGTGTGTGAGTGAGTGTGTGTGTCCTGTCCTGTGTGGAGCTCGGAGTGACTCTCTCTCTCTCTCTCTCTCTCTCTCTCCCTCTCTCTCTCTCTCTCTCTCTCTCTCCCTCTCTCCCTCTCTCCCTCTCTCTCCATCTCTCTCTCTCTCTCTCTCTCTCTCTCTCTCTCTCTCTCTCTCTCAGATCTCTGGCTCCGCCTCCGGCCCTCCTCCGCTCCTGCTGGCCCCCAGAGGCTCTCTGACCAGTGTCCAGGGACAGAAGCTCCTGCAGCCCGGCCTCATCCGCATGGCCTCCATCCCCAGCGCCAGCCTGCTGGTCCTCAATCAGGTGCTCCGCCCGCTCACAGCTCTGATGGAGCAGGAGGTCCAGTGATGGCTGACCTCTGACCTCTGTTCCCACAGGCCGCAGGAGCGAACCTGAAGTCCAGCGAGTCTCTGGCCAGTCGGCAGGCGGCGGCGAAGCTGGCTCTGCGTAAGCAGCTGGAGAAGGCCCTGCTGGACATCCCTCCGCCCGCCCCGCCCGCGCCCCAGATCAGCTTCATGCCCTCGGCCGCCAACAACCAGTTCCTGTGCCTGCTGGGGCTGGAGGAGGCGGTGCAGCAGCTGCTGGAGGCCCTGGGCCGAGGTATGACATCATCACCATCATCATCATCCTCAGATCACCTCAGTGCTATTTCTAATTAATTATTAGGGGCCAAGCACCGAATTGAAATTGTTGGCGTTCCTATTATTATTATTATTATTATTCGGTTTCTTCTTCCGCTCTTGAGTCTATGGCAGCCCATAGAACCGTTTGGTAAAAAGTTGTGATATTTGTCACACTGATAGAGGACATTCTGATCTGACACCACAGAAAATTTGGAGTCTCTAACTCATTCCCTCTAGCGCCACCATCAGTCCAAAATTTTACTCATGTTTATCCTAATAACTTTTGAACCCTAAGGGATAGAGACAAAATTCCTGAGCTCAAGACTTTTCCGTCATAAAAATGTATAATAATGAAAATGATAATGGCTGCTTTACAGATATAATTAGCATTATTTTTATATTATTCATATTAGAATATATATTTTTTTCTGTTATAATAATATTTATATTATTATATTGTAATATTATCATATATATTATATATTATTGTTATATTATTATTGTATAATTTTTCATATTTATATTACTATTAATTTTATTCTATAAAATCATCATAGTAATTAAAAATAATATTATTTATATCATTATTACATTATTATTTTTATCACTGTAATATTAACTTATTGGTTTCATGTTTCGTGTGTGTGTGCGTGTGTGTGTGTGTCTGTCTCTGCGTGTGTGTGTATCTCTGTGTGTGTGTGTGTGTGTGTGTGTATGTGTGTCTCCGTGTGTGTGTGTGTGTGTGTGTGTGTCTGCGTGTGTGTGTGTGTGTGTGTGTGTGTATGTGTGTCTCTGCGTGTGTGTGTGTGTGTGTGTGTCTCCGTGTGTGTGTCTGTGTGTGTGTCTCCGTGTGTGTGTGTGTGTGTGTGTGTGTGTGTGTGTGTGTGTGTGTGTGTGTCAGGTAAGCAGGGTGTGTATGCTGGTCTAGTGGTCAGCGCTGGAGAGCCGTCCTGCTGCTCTGAGTGTGAGACGGACTTCACCTGCCGCTGGCGCAGAGACAAGGGCGGAGCCATCCTGTGTGAGCAGTGCATGTCGTCCAATCAGAAGAAGCTCCTGAAGGCGGAGCACACCAATCGGCTGAAGGCGGCGTTCGTGAAGGCTCTCCGGCAGGAGCAGGAGATGGAGCAGCGCATCCTTCAGCAGGCCACGCCCCCTGCCTCCTCCTCCTCCGCTCACGGGCTGAAGCCCCGCCCCCTGCCCGCCCCCATCAAACAGGTGAAGCTCCGCCCCCTCCGCCCGCTCAGAGTGTGTGGCTGCTCCTCAGCAGGAAGTGACACGTGTTTCTCTGCAGGTGTCTCCGGCTGGGATCCGCGCCCTCGCCTTCGCGCCCTCCTCTCAGCTGCAGAGCGCAGTGGCGGCCGCCTCACTGGTCAACAGGCCAGGTAAGCATGCCGTGCGTCAGGGGTCAAAGGTCAGCGAAGGCAGGAGCGCCGCCCCCCTGAGGAAGCAGAGCCGCGGCGCAGCAGGTAGAGTCTGGCCCAAACGCGCCCACTGATAACGTCTAATCGAGTTTAAAGGTCCCATGGCATGGCATTTTTCTATTATTTTATAGTGTTTCCTGAGGTGTACTTCTATTGTTAGTATGACTTTTACATCATAAAATGTCATAATTTAGAAATAAAAGGCATTTTTTCTATACTGCTGTTTGCCCTGTGGCTGAATGCCCTGCTTCAAGAGGCGTGTCTGCTGTGAGACTTCAGTAAAAACGCCCACTGTTGTGATTGGCTGACATCTTTGCATTTTAAATGAGCGGAGGGGGCGTGGTTTAACGAGGTCTACGAGGCAGGAGCTGCTGCCAGAGAGACGGATGGACCTGAGTTCACTTCACATCAGTTCTCAGCATGTCTGAACTGTTGTAGTTACAGCATATACTTCAGGTTATTAGTCTATTTCTAGTCGGAGGGGCTGTCACTCATGTCAGAAAGTTAGTAACTTTAGTAAATTATGGATCAGCGCTGACTCGAGACGCCAACCGTTTAGAACGATTCAGCCCGATTTGGTGAACTGATTCGGTTCACTAAAAAGAACTGGTTCAAAAGAAAGATCGTTTGCGAACCGGACATCACTAATGTACCAGAGACTGAGCTCAGCGATTGCTAACAAAGTTATTTATAGTAACTACTGAGTTATGAGAGCGCTGTCAGTCAGCGCGAGTTTATTGTGTTTGTATCTGAGAGTTCTGAATAAACACGAGTCCCAGTCACACCGAGTCCGTCTTCATCATTATTACCAACTTTGTAACACATGCAAAGCACCATTACAGCTGTCGAGATGAACGAGTTAGTAAGTGTTGATAATAGCATTATTTTTAAAATAAAATAAAAGCGTCAGTGACGCGCGTTGAGTACACAGCGCAAACAAAGACACAACAGCAGTAATCGAATGTAATCCAGTTTATTGTGGGAATAGCTGGCTAGCCGGAGACCCTCACGCTTACCCCCTTCTGCTTAATCTCACCCGCGTTTGGCTCCTCCGCTGTGGGCAGATGCAGTACTGGGGGTCGGGGATGCTGAAGGCCGAGCTTCGGCGTGTGTGAGGTTTTTCTCTGCCGATGTTGAGCAGAAACTCATGACTGTATGCACATTTTAGAACTGATAGACGCGACGAGGACGT
>NC_137102.1:62311251-62313751 GCF_949357685.1 Gobio gobio | reverse complement strand
CACTGTCTCACTCTCACACACACTCACACATACTCACACTGTCTCACTCTCACACACTCACACATTCTCACACACACTCACACATACTCACACTGTCTCACACTCACACACACACACACACACACACACACACATACTCACACTGTCTCACACTCACACACTCACACTCACACTGTCTCACACTCACACTGTCTCACACTCACACTGTCTCACACTCACACTGTCTCACACTCACACTGTCACACACTCACTCACACTGTCTCACACTCACTCACACACACACACACTCACACTGTCTCTCACACACACACACACACTCACACTGTCTCTCACTCACTCACACACACTCACACTGTCTCTCACTCACTCACACACACTCACACTGTCTCTCACTCACTCACACACACTCACACTGTCTCACACACACTCACACTGTCTCACACTCACTCACACTGTCTGTCTGTCTCTCACTCACTCACACACACTCACACTGTCACTCACTCACTCACACTCACACTGTCTCTCACACACACACTCACACTGTCTCACACTCACTCACACACACTCACACGGTCTCACACTCACTCACACACACTCACACGGTCTCACACTCACTCACACACACTCACACGGTCTCACACTCACACTGTCTCTCACACTCACACACACACACACACTCACTTTCACACTCACACTGTCTCACTCTCACACACTCACACTGTCTCACACTGTCTTACTCTCTCTCACACACACACACACACACACACACACACACACACACACACACACACACACACTGTCTCACACACACTGTCTCACACACACTCACACTGTCACACACACACACACACACACACACACACACACACTCACACTGTCTCACTCTCACACACACTCTTACACACACACACTCACACACTCACACTGTCTCACTCTCACACACACTCACACATACTCACACTGTCTCACTCTCACACACACTCACACATTCTCACACTCACACACACACACTCACACATACTCACACTGTCTCACACTCACACACACACACTCACACATACTCACACCGTCTCACACTCACACACACACACTCACACACACTCACACTGTCTCACACACACACACGATGATGATGATGATGATGATGATGTCACATGATGATGATAGTGATGTCACATGATGATGATGATAGTGATGTCACATGATGATGATGATGATGGTGATGTCACATGATGATGATGATGATGGTGATGTCACATGATGATGATGGTGATGTCACATGATGATGATGATGGTGATGTCACATGATGATGATGATGTTTATGATGATGATGATGATGGTGATGTCACGATGATGATGATGATGATGGTGATGTCACGATGATGATGATGATGATGTCACATGATGTCCTCTTTGCTCTCAGGTGGGAGAGAAGTCGTTCCACACGGAGCGCTGGGTCCCTCCGGTCACAGAGGAGCTCTTTAACCTCCGACCCCGTGAGGAGCTGCTCCAGAAGAAGTTCGGCTTCCAGTGGTATGTGTAGAGGCGGTATCCCAGCATGCCCTTCTGCACTGGTATGTGTAGAGGCGGTATCCCAGCATGCCCTTCTGCACTGCCGCCCGGAGGCCTGTGCGTGTTGCTCTGTTCACTGTAAATGTTTCCATATTAAATATCTTTACTTTCCCTCTCAATCGCTCTGGTGTCTTCATGATTGACGAGTGTTAGTGTTTATTAATCTTCATAACATCAGGGCAACATCAAACCTTTCACACGTATCCGTGACAACCGTTACATTCACTGCATCACTCGCGCCTGACCAGTGGACAGTGCACTGTGTAGAGAAACACACGCCTATCGACTGAACATGTAACACACACACACTCTCTCACTCACACAGACACACACTCACACTCATTCTTACACGCTCACATGCTCACACACACACACACACTCACTCACTCACACACACACACTCTCACTCACACACACACTCACTCACTCACACTCACACACACACTCACACACACACACACACACACTCTCACTCACACACATTCATCTCTCACTCACTCACACATACTCTCACACACACACTCTCACTCACACACACTCACACTCATTCTCACACGCTCACACACACACACTCACACACGCTCACACACTCACATGCTCACACACTCACACACACACACACACACACTCACACACACACACACTCTGACTCACACACACACACTCTCTCACACACACTCTCTCACACACACACACTCTGACTCACACGCACTCACTCTCTCACACACACTCTCTCACACACACACACTCATTCTCTCATGCTCTCACACACACACTCTCACACACACACACACACACACTCTGACTCACACACACTCTCTCACACACTCTCTCACACACACACACACACTCTGACTCACACACACACACACACACACTCTCTCACACACACACACACACACACTCTGACTCACACACACACACACT
>NC_137102.1:62271251-62308751 GCF_949357685.1 Gobio gobio | reverse complement strand
ACATACTCACACACACTCTCACTCACACACATGCTCTCACACGCTCACTCTCACACACTCACTCACTCACACACTCACTCACTCACACACACTGACTCACTCTCATTCACACACACTCACTCACACACACTCACATGCTCTCACACGCTCACTCTCACACACACTCACACACTGACTCACACACACTGACTCTCACTCACACACACTCACACACACTGACTCACACACTCACTCATACTCTCACACACACTCTCACTCACAATCACTCACACACTGACTCACACACTCACTCATACTCTCACACACACTCTTACACACTCACACTCATTCTCACGCGCTCACACACACACACACACACTCATACTCTCACACACACTCTCTCACACTCATTCTCACGCGCTCACACACACACACACACTCACAAACTCACTCACACACTCACTCACACACTCACTCACACACACTGACTCACACTCACTCACACACACTGACTCACACTCACTCACACACACACACACTCACACACACACTGACTCTCACTCACTCACACACACTCACATGCTCTCACACGCTCACTCTCACACACACACTCACTCACACACTCACTCACACACTGACTCACACACACTGACTCTCACACACACACACTGACTCACACACTCACTCATACTCTCACACACACTCTCACTCACAATCACTCACACACTGACTCACACACTCACTCATACTCTCACACACACTCTCACACACTCACACTCATTCTCACGCGCTCACACACACACTCACAAACTCACACACACTCACACACTCACTCACACACTCTCTCACACACTCACTCACACACTCTCTCACACACTCACTCACACACTCTCTCACACACACACTCACACACACTCACACACACTCTCACTCACACACACTCACACGTATCCGTGACAACCGTTACATTCACTGCATCACTCGCGTCAGACCAGTAGATGATGTCACTGTGTAGAGAAACACACGCCTATCGACTGAACATGTAACACACACACACACACACACACTCTCTCACTCACTCACACACTCTAACACACTCACACACACTCTAACACACTCACACATACTCTCACACAGACATACTCTCACACACACACACACACTCCCTAAAAATACTAAATGTTAAATAAAAACATTATCAAACTAAAATATAGTTCAATCACGTTTAAAGCAGCAGTGTTAAGCTGTTCCTGCATTCTGCCTCATCACACTGATCAAGAGTTGAGAACTTGGACTCACTCTCACACACACACACACACACACACACACACACACACACCACTGACTCTCTCTCGCTCTCTCTCTCTCACACACACACACACCACTGACTGTCTTCATGTTCAGCATCAGTTTATAACACACTTCAGTCGATCAGATGTTCCTGTACAGTAAAGACTCTTGAATCACACACACACACACACACACACACACACTCTTCTGCTTCACAACAACAGCATTGTTGGGGATTTGCATTTCCACAGGATGAGGAAGAGTTCCTCTTTCATCTGTAATAACACTGGTTTGCATGAAGGGTTGTGTGTGTGAGAGCGCTCACACAGATATGATAATACACACACAGCTCTGCTTCAGTATGTGATGAAGATGTGCCATTCTCTCAGCTCAGCGTGAAGACTCCCGTCAGCCAATCAGAGGGCTCCTCCGGCTCCTGCGGCTCTCTGATTGGCTCTCAGCGAGACAGACTCTCACATTACAGCTTCATCATCTCACATCATCAGCAGAAAGAGACGAGAAGCACCTGAAGCTCTTTCAATCCTCAGTGAAGATGAACAGCAGGACTCAGGAGTGTGTGCAGGCGCTCAGATATCTCAGGTAACACACACACACACACACACACACACACACCTGCAATGAAACTCTGCTCTTCCTCAGTGTTTCTGTCTCGTTCTCCAGATCAAACATCTAAACACTCATAAATCAGACACATTTACTGGAGAAGAGAAATGCGATTTTATCCTCATTGAGATACTTTTTGAATTTCTATTAATAATTTGAATTAGTTTTTATTTCATATGTTTATATTACACTGTAAAAATAGTTATGACAACATGTTTTTACATTGCAAAATAAGCTTTTTTTATAAGTTATAGAAGATTCAACTCTTAGTCAGTTTAATGTGATTTAAGTTGAAATGACATAAACATCCGAGTTGATTGTACTTAAGCAATTTTGTTGACAGTGTAGTTTTTTATGATTTAGTTCATATTTTCAAATGCTAGTTTAGTTGAAGTTTTAGTGAATTTATGGTATGCTTTTATTAATTAGTTTATGTATTTTGATTTCAGGTTTAGTAGTACATCAAGTTAAAATAAGAAATCAGCAAATGTACTTTATTTCATTTAACGCTCATTTTATTTCAAGTAATGTTTAACTCATCAAAATAAGCCTTTGTTATAAGCTATAGAAGATTCAACTCATAGTCAGTTTAATATGATTTAAATTGAAATGACATAAACATCCGAGTTGATTGTACTTAAGAATTTAATGTAGCAATTTTGTTTACAGTGTAGTTTTTTATAATTTAGTTAATATTTTCAAATGCTAGTTTAGTTGAAGTTTTAGTAAATTTATGGTATGCTTTTATTAATTAGTTTATGAATTTTGATTTCAGGTTTAGTAGTACATCAAGTTAAAATAAGAAATCAGCAAATGTACTATATTTCATTTCATGTCATTTTACGTTCATTTTATTTCAAGTAATGTTTATTATGGTTTGGGGTTTAGTTAACTATAATAATAACTATAATAACCCTGTAAACGAGCAAATATCAGCCAATGAGTCAGAAACATAACTTTATTCAATAGTTCTTTTATTTTTAAGAGTTCTCCAGGAACTCAAATATGTTTTCCGCACATTCCCGCCGGATGTTTCTGCTGTTTTCCGAGGGCTCTGAAGGCAGGGTTAGGGTGAGGTTATGAATCTGTTGTGACAGTAATGTGAGGTTATGAGAACAGTAATGTGCTCAGTCTGGAGTGTTTGGTGCTGACACACACTCATGATGGATCTGATGTGTCTCCTGTGGCTCCAGATGCCGGATCCGAGCGGGAGACCGGAGCTTTAATCCGCTCCTCATCCTGATCCGTTACTTCCATCTGCACAGGCTGAGGTCTGACTGAGAACCAAACATTATCACAGCATTAGTGCAGTGTCAACTTTATTTACATAGCGCTTTATACCATGCAGATTGTTTTAAAGCAGCTTCACAGTGTTAAACAGGAAAATAATGCAACAGAATTTGATTCGGCCGTGCCAGTTTTCCTCTGGCCAATCACCAAACAGCGTATGATTATTATTCTGGCAACTTTACAGTTCAGAGGTCATAATAGATCGGAATATTTGAACAATCGGAGTCATCACGCCGGAGACGGGTTTATTGAGGATGATGTGACGATGAGGCAGTTTCAGGAGGAGTCTAATCACGTTGGTCATGTTGGTCATGTGTTGGTCATGTGTTGGTCATGTGTTGGTCATGAGTTGGTCATGTGTTGGTCATGTGTTGGTCATGTGTTGGTCATGAGTTGGTCATGTGTTGGTCATGTGTTGGTCATGTGTTGGTCATGAGTTGGTCATGTGTTGGTCATGTGTTGGTCATGTGTTGGTCATGTGTTGGTCATGTGTTGGTCATGTGTTGGTCATGAGTTGGTCATGAGTTGGTCATGTGTTGGTCATGTGTTGGTCATGTGTTGGTCATGTGTTGGTCATGAGTTGGTCATGTGTTGGTCATGTGTTGGTCATGTGTTGGTCATGAGTTGGTCATGTGTTGGTCATGAGTTGGTCATGAGTTGGTCATGTGTTGGTCATGTGTTGGTCATGTGTTGGTCATGAGTTGGTCATGTGTTGATCATGTGTTGGTCATGTGTTGGTCATGTGTTGGTCATGTGTTGATCATGTGTTGGTCATGTGTTGGTCATGTGTTGGTCATGAGTTGGTCATGAGTTGGTCATGTGTTGGTCATGAGTTGGTCATGTGTTGGTCATGTGTTGGTCATGAGTTGGTCATGTGTTGGTCATGCGTTGGTCATGAGTTGGTCATGAGTTGGTCATGTGTTGGTCATGTGTTGGTCATGTGTTGGTCATGTGTTGGTCATGAGTTGGTCATGTGTTGGTCATGCATTGGTCATGAGTTGGTCATGAGTTGGTCATGTGTTGGTCATGTGTTGGTCATGAGTTGGTCATGAGTTGGTCATGTGTTGGTCATGTGTTGGTCATGTGTTGGTCATGAGTTGGTCATGTGTTGGTCATGCGTTGGTCATGAGTTGGTCATGTGTTGGTCATGTGTTGGTCATGTGTTGGTCATGTGTTGACTGCAGTAAACCTCTGGATAAAACAGAGAGACTAACATTAGCGTAGATGCCGTTCTTCTGATGATGTCACGAGTACATCAGGTGTTATGGGAAGTGTTCCCGGTTCCGGCTGACCTAGTTAATGCAGCCTAACAATCATTTCATTGAGAAAGTGTTTTATGTGTATGCCACAGTAAAGAGATGTGTTTTTAGTCTAGATTTAAACTGACAGAGTGTGTCTGCTTCCCGAACAATGTTAGGAAGAGTTCCAGAGTTTCGGAGCTAAATAGGAAAAGGATCGACCGCCTGCAGTTGATCTGGATATTCTCGGTATGATCAACTGGCCAGAGTTTAGAGAGCGCAGTAGACGTGATGGAGGATAATGTGTTAAGAGCTCGCTCAAGTACTGGAGATAAACCATTTAGTGCTTTGTAAGTAATAAGCAAGATTTTAAAATGTATGCAATGTTTAATAGGCAGCCAGTGCAGTGTTGACAGAACTGGGCTAATATGGTCACACTTCCTGGTTCTAGTAAGAACTGGAGCTGCTGCGTTTTGGACCAGCTGGAGTTTATTTATTAAGCGAGCAGGGCAACCACCCAGTAGAGCATTACAATAATCTACAGCTCATCAACATTACAATAATCTACAGCTCATGAACATTACAATAATCTACAGCTCATCAACATTACAATAATCTACAGCTCATCAACATTACAATAATCTACAGCTCATCAACATTACAATAATCTACAGCTCATCAACATTACAATAATCTACAGCTCATCAACATTACAATAATCTACAGCTCATCAACATTACAATAATCTACAGCTCATCAACATTACAATAATCTACAGCTCATCAACATTACAATAATCTACAGCTCATCAACATTACAATAATCTACAGCTCATCAACATTACAATAATCTACAGCTCATCAACATTACAATAATCTACAGCTCATGAACATTACAATAATCTACAGCTCATCAACATTACAATAATCTACAGCTCATCAACATTACAATAATCTACAGCTCATCATCATTACAATAATCTACAGCTCATCATCATTACAATAATCTACAGCTCATCATCATTACAATAATCTACAGCTCATCATCATTACAATAATCTACAGCTCATCATCATTACAATAATCTACAGCTCATCATCATTACAATAATCTACAGCTCATCATCATTACAATAATCTACAGCTCATCAACATTACAATAATCTACAGCTCATCAACATTACAATAATCTACAGCTCATCATCATTACAATAATCTACAGCTCATCATCATTACAATAATCTACAGCTCATCATCATTACAATAATCTACAGCTCATCATCATTACAATAATCTACAGCTCATCATCATTACAATAATCTACAGCTCATCAACATTACAATAATCTACAGCTCATCAACATTACAATAATCTACAGCTCATCAACATTACAATAATCTACAGCTCATCAACATTACAATAATCTACAGCTCATCAACATTACAATAATCTACAGCTCATCAACATTACAATAATCTACAGCTCATCAACATTACAATAATCTACAGCTCATCAACATTACAATAATCTACAGCTCATCAACATTACAATAATCTACAGCTCATGAACATTACAATAATCTACAGCTCATCAACATTACAATAATCTACAGCTCATCAACATTACAATAATCTACAGCTCATGAACATTACAATAATCTACAGCTCATCAACATTACAATAATCTACAGCTCATCAACATTACAATAATCTACAGCTCATCATCATTACAATAATCTACAGCTCATCATCATTACAATAATCTACAGCTCATCATCATTACAATAATCTACAGCTCATCATCATTACAATAATCTACAGCTCATCATCATTACAATAATCTACAGCTCATCATCATTACAATAATCTACAGCTCATCATCATTACAATAATCTACAGCTCATCAACATTACAATAATCTACAGCTCATCAACATTACAATAATCTACAGCTCATCATCATTACAATAATCTACAGCTCATCATCATTACAATAATCTACAGCTCATCAACATTACAATAATCTACAGCTCATCAACATTACAATAATCTACAGCTCATCAACATTACAATAATCTACAGCTCATCAACATTACAATAATCTACAGCTCATCATCATTACAATAATCTACAGCTCATCAACATTACAATAATCTACAGCTCATCAACATTACAATAATCTACAGCTCATCAACATTACAATAATCTACAGCTCATCAACATTACAATAATCCAGCCTTGAGGTCATGAACGCATGAACTAACTTTTCAGCATTTTGCATTGAGAGCATGTGCCGTAATTTATATATATTTTTAAGATGGTAGAATGCAGTTTTACAGATGCTAGAAACGTGGCTTTCAAATGAGAGATTGGTATCAAAGAGCACAGCCAGGTTCCTCACTGACCAGAGGACTTGACAGAACAGCCATCAAGTGTTAGACAGTATTCTAGGCTACTACTTGTGGAGCTTTTTTGTCGAATAATTAAAAATATTTTTTTTTCTGAATTGAGTTGCAGGAAATTACCGGTCATCCAATGTTTTATATCAGCTATGCATTCCGATTAATCTTGTGAATTGGTAAGTTTCTTCAGGGCGTGAAGAAATATAGAGCTGAGTATCGTCAGCATAACAATGAAAACAAACGCCATGCTTCCTAATGATATCTCCCAGTGGTAGCATGTACAGGGTGAAGAGTAGCGGTCCTAGCACTGAGCCTTGTGGTACTCCATACTGAACTTGTGCTCGCTGGGACATCTCTTCATTTACTGCTACAAACTGATAACGCTCACATAGGTGTGATTTAAACCATGATAAAGCAATTCCACTAATACCTACATAATTTTGAGTCTATTCAAAAGAATGTTGTGGTCGATAGTATCAAATGCAGCACTAAGATCGAGTAACACTGATAGAGAGATACAGCCACGATCGGATGATAAGAGTAAATCATGTGTAACTCTGATGAGAGCAGTCTCAGTGCTATGATACGCTCTAAATCCTGACTGGAAATCCTCACAGATAACATTTCTTTCTAAAAAGGAAATAATTGTGAAGACACTGCCTTTTCAAGTATTTTTGACAGAAAGGGTAGATTTGAGATTGATTTATAATGATACTAAGGTTTCAGTGTTTCAGTGTTACAGTGTTTCAGTGGTTCGGTGTTTCAGTGTTTCATTGTTTCAGTGGTTTCAGTGGTTCAGTGTTTCAGTGGTTTCAGTGGTTCGGTGTTTCAGTGGTTTCAGTGTTTCAGTGGTTCAGTGTTACAATGGTTCAGTGGTTCAGTGGTTCAGTGGTTCTGTGGTTCAGTGGTTCTGTGGTTCAGTGTTTCAGTGCTTCAGTGCTTCAGTGCTTTAGTGCTTTAGTGTTACAGTGGTCCAGTGGTTCTGTGGTTCAGTGCTTTAGTGGTTCAGTGCTTTAGTGTTTCAGTGTTACAGTGGTTCAGTGATTCAGTGGTTTCAGTGTTTCAGTGTTTCAGTGGTTTCAGTGGTTCATTGTTACAGTGGTTCAGTGGTTTAGTGTTACAATGGTTCAGTGATTTAGTGTTACAATGGTTTCAGAGGTTCAGTGTTACAATGGTTCAGGGGTTCAGTGGTTTCAGTGTTTCAGTGTTTCAGTGTTTCAGTGTTTCAGTGGTTCAGTGTTACAATGGTTCAGTGTTTCAGTGTTTCAGTGTTTCAGTGGTTCAGTGTTTCTGTGGTTCAGTGGTTCAGTGTTTCAGTGTTTCAGTGTTTCAGTGGTTCAGTGTTTCAGTGGTTCAGTGGTTCAGTGTTTCAGTGTTTCAGTGGTTCAGTGTTTCAGTGGTTCAGTGGTTCAGTGTTTCAGTGTTTCAGTGGTTCAGTGTTTCACTGTTTCAGTGTTTCAGTGTTTCAGTGTTTCGGTGTTTCAGTGATTCAGTGGTTCAGTGTTTCAGTGGTTCAGTGTTTCACTGTTTCACTGTTTCAGTGTTTCAGTGTTTCAGTGTTACAATGGTTCAGTGTTTCAGTGTTTCAGTAATTCAGTGATTCAGTGATTCAGTGTTTCAGTGTTTCAGTGTTTCAGTGTTTCAGTGTTTCAGTGGTTCAGTGGTTCAGTGTCTCAGTGGTTCAGTGGTTCAGTGTTTCAGTGGTTCAGTGGTTCAGTGTTTCAGTGGTTCAGTGGTTCAGTGTTTCAGTGATTCAGTGGTTCAGTGTTTCAGTGTTTCAGTGTTTCCGTGTTTCCGTGTTTCAGTGTTTCAGTGTTACAATGGTTCAGTGTTTCAGTGGTTCAGTGTTTCAGTAATTCAGTGGTTCAGTGGTTCAGTGTCTCAGTGGTTCAGTGGTTCAGTGTTTCAGTGGTTCAGTGGTTCAGTGTTTCAGTGATTCAGTGGTTCAGTGTTTCAGTGTTTCAGTGTTTCCGTGTTTCCGTGTTTCAGTGTTTCAGTGTTACAATGGTTCAGTGTTTCAGTGGTTCAGTGGTTTAGTGTTTCAGTGGTTCAGTGGTTCAGTGTTTCAGTGTTTCAGTGGTTCAGTGTTTCAGTGTTTCAGTGTTTCAGTGATTCAGTGTTTCAGTGTTTCATTGATTCAGTGGTTCAGTGGTTCAGTGGTTCAGTGTTTCAGTGTTTCAGTGATTCAGTGGTTCACTGTTTCAGTGTTTCAGTGGTTCAGTGTTTCGGTGATTCAGTGGTTCATTGGTTCAGTGGTTCAGTGTTTCAGTGGTTCAGTGGTTCAGTGTTTCAGTGTTTCATTGGTTCAGGGTTTCAGGGTTTCAGTGTTTCAGTGTTTCAGTGTTTCAGTGTTTCAGTGGTTCAGTGTTTCAGTGGTTCAGGGTTTCAGTGGTTCAGTGGTTCAGTGGTTCAGTGTTTCAGTGTTTCAGTGTTTCAGTGTTTCATTGGTTCAGTGTTTCAGTGTTTCAGTGGTTCAGTGGTTCAGTGTTTCAGTGTTTCATTGGTTCAGGGTTTCAGGGTTTCAGTGTTTCAGTGTTTCAGTGTTTCAGTGTTTCAGTGGTTCAGTGTTTCAGTGGTTCAGGGTTTCAGTGGTTCAGTGGTTCAGTGGTTCAGTGTTTCAGTGTTTCAGTGGTTCAGTGTTTCAGTGTTTCAGTGTTTCATTGGTTCAGTGGTTCAGTGTTTCAGTGTTTCAGTGGTTCAGTGGTTCAGTGTTTCAGTGTTTCATTGGTTCAGGGTTTCAGGGTTTCAGGGTTTCAGTGTTTCAGTGTTTCAGTGTTTCAGTGGTTCAGTGTTTCAGTGGTTCAGGGTTTCAGTGGTTCAGTGGTTCAGTGGTTCAGTGTTTCAGTGTTTCAGTGTTTCAGTGTTTCATTGGTTCAGGGTTTCAGTGGTTCAGTGTTACAGTGTTACAGTGGTTCAGTGTTTCAGTGTTTCAGTGTTTCAGTGTTTCAGTGTTTCAGTGTTTCAGTGTTTCATTGGTTCAGGGTTTCAGTGGTTCAGTGTTTCAGTGGTTCACTGTTTCAGTGTTTCAGTGTTTCATTGGTTCAGGGTTTCAGTGGTTCAGTGTTACAGTGTTACAGTGTTTCAGTGTTTCAGTGTTTCAGTGTTTCAGTGTTTCATTGGTTCAGGGTTTCAGTGTTTCAGTGTTTCAGTGTTTCAGTGGTTCAGTGTTTCAGTGTTTCAGTGTTTCATTGGTTCAGGGTTTCAGTGGTTCAGTGTTACAGTGGTTCAGTGTTTCAGTGTTTCAGTGGTTCAGTGTTACAGTGGTTCAGTGGTTCAGTGTTACAGTGGTTCACTGTTTCAGTGATTCAGTGTGTCAGTGTTTCAGTGTTTCAGTGTTTCAGTGGTTCAGTGTTTCAGTGTTTCAGTGGTTCAGTATTACAGTGTTTCAGTGGTTCAGTGTTACAGTGGTTCAGTGTTTCAGTGTTTCAGTGTTTCAGTGTTTCATTGGTTCAGGGTTTCAGTGGTTCAGTGTTACAGTGTTTCAGTGGTTCAGTGTTTCAGTGGTTCAGTGGTTCAGTGTTTCAGTGTTTCAGTGTTTCATTGGTTCAGGGTTTCAGTGGTTCAGTGTTACAGTGGTTCAGTGTTTCAGTGTTTCAGTGTTTCAGTGTTTCAGTGTTTCATTGGTTCAGGGTTTCAGTGTTTCAGTGTTTCAGTGGTTCAGTGTTTCAGTGGTTCACTGTTTCAGTGTTTCAGTGTTTCAGTGTTTCATTGGTTCAGGGTTTCAGTGGTTCAGTGGTTCAGTGGTTCAGTGTTACAGTGTTTCAGTGTTTCAGTGTTTCAGTGTTTCAGTGTTTCAGTGTTTCAGTGTTTCAGTGGTTCAGTGGTTCAGTGTTTCAGTGGTTCAGGGTTTCAGTGGTTCAGTGTTTCACTGTTTCAGTGTTTCAGTGTTTCAGTGTTTCAGTGTTTCATTGGTTCAGGGTTTCAGTGGTTCAGTGTTACAGTGTTTCAGTGTTTCAGTGTTTCAGTGTTTCAGTGTTTCAGTGTTTCAGTGTTTCAGTGTTTCATTGGTTCAGGGTTTCAGTGGTTCAGTGTTACAGTGGTTCAGTGTTTCAGTGTTTCAGTGTTTCAGTGTTTCAGTGTTTCAGTGGTTCAGTGTTTCAGTGGTTCACTGTTTCAGTGTTTCAGTGTTTCATTGGTTCAGGGTTTCAGTGGTTCAGGGTTTCAGTGGTTCAGTGTTTCAGTGGTTCACTGTTTCAGTGTTTCAGTGTTTCATTGGTTCAGGGTTTCAGTGGTTCAGTGTTACAGTGGTTCAGTGTTTCAGTGTTTCAGTGTTTCAGTGTTTCAGTGGTTCAGTGGTTCAGTGTTTCAGTGGTTCAGTGGTTCAGTGTTTCAGTGTTTCAGTGGTTCAGAGGTTCAGAGCTTCAGTGATTCAGTGGTTCAGTGTTTCAGTGTTTCAGTGTTTCAGTGTTTCAGTGGTTCAGTGGTTCAGTGGTTCACTGTTTAAGTGTTACAGTGTTTCAGTGTTTCAGTGATTCAGTGTTTCAGTGATTCAGTGGTTCAGTGTTTCAGTGTTTCAGTGTTTCAGTGGTTCAGTGGTTCAGTGGTTCACTGTTTAAGTGTTTCAGTGTTTCAGTGGTTCAGTGGTTCAGTGTTACAGTGTTTCAGTGTTTCAGTGGTTCAGTGTTTCAGTGGTTCAGTGGTTCAGTGGTTCAGTGTTACAGTGTTTCAGTGTTTCAGTGTTTCAGTGGTTCAGTGGTTCACTGTTTAAGTGTTTCAGTGTTTCAGTGGTTCAGTGGTTCAGTGTTACAGTGTTTCAGTGTTTCAGTGGTTCAGTGTTTCAGTGTTTCATTGGTTCAGGGTTTCAGTGGTTCAGTGTTTCAGTGGTTCAGTGGTTCACTGTTTCAGTGTTTCAGTGTTTCAGTGTTTCAGTGTTTCAGTGTTTCAGTGTTTCAGTGTTTCAGTGTTTCAGTGTTTCAGTGTTTCACTGTTTCAGTGTTTCAGTGTTTCAGTGGTTCACTGTTTCAGTGTTTCAGTGTTTCAGTGTTTCAGTGTTACAGTGTTTCAGTGTTTCAGTGTTTCAGTGGTTCAGTGTTTCAGTGGTTCAGTGGTTCAGTGTTTCAGTGTTTCAGTGGTTCAGTGTTTCAGTGTTTCAGTGGTTCAGTGTTTCAGTGGTTCAGTGGTTCAGTGTTTCAGTGTTTCAGTGTTTCAGTGTTTCAGTGGTTCAGTGTTTCAGTGGTTCAGTGTTTCAGTGTTTCAGTGGTTCACTGTTTAAGTGTTACAGTGTTTCAGTGTTTCAGTGTTTCAGTGGTTCACTGTTTCAGTGTTTCAGTGTTTCAGTGTTTCAGTGTTTCATTGGTTCAGGGTTTCAGTGGTTCAGTGTTACAGTGGTTCAGTGTTTCAGTGTTTCAGTGTTTCAGTGTTTCAGTGTTTCAGTGTTTCAGTGGTTCAGTGGTTCAGTGGTTCAGTGTTTCAGTGTTTCAGTGGTTCAGTGTTTCAGTGTTACAGTGTTTCAGTGTTTCAGTGTTTCAGTGTTACAGTGTTACAGTGTTTCAGTGGTTCAGGGTTTCAGTGGTTCAGTGTTACAGTGGTTCAGTGTTTCAGTGGTTCACTGTTTCAGTGTTTCAGTGGTTCAGTGGTTCAGTGGTTCAGTGTTTCAGTGGTTCAGTGTTTCAGTGTTACAGTGTTTCAGTGTTTCAGTGGTTCAGTGTTTCAGTGGTTCACTGTTTCAGTGTTTCAGTGGTTCAGTGGTTCAGTGGTTCAGTGTTTCAGTGTTTCAGTGTTTCAGTGTTTCAGTGTTACAGTGTTTCAGTGTTTCAGTGGTTCAGTGTTTCAGTGGTTCAGTGGTTCAGTGTTTCAGTGGTTCACTGTTTAAGTGTTACAGTGTTACAGTGTTTCAGTGTTTCAGTGGTTCAGTGTTTCAGTGTTACAGTGTTTCAGTGGTTTCAGTGGTTCAGTGTTTCAGTGTTTCAGTGGTTCACTGTTTCAGTGGTTCAGTGTTTCAGTGGTTCAGTGGTTCAGTGTTTCAGTGTTTCAGTGTTTCAGTGGTTCAGTGTTTCAGTGGTTCACTGTTTCAGTGTTACAGTGTTTCAGTGTTTCAGTGGTTCAGTGTTTCAGTGTTACAGTGTTTCAGTGTTTCAGTGTTTCAGTGGTTCAGTGTTTCAGTGTTTCAGTGTTTCAGTGTTTCAGTGTTACAGTGTTTCAGTGTTTCAGTGGTTCAGTGTTTCAGTGTTTCAGTGGTTCAGTGTTTCAGTGGTTCAGTGGTTCAGTGGTTCAGTGTTTCAGTGGTTCAGTGTTTCAGTGGTTCAGTGGTTCACTGTTTCAGTGTTACAGTGGTTCAGTGTTTCAGTGTTTCAGTGTTTCAGTGTTACAGTGTTTCAGTGGTTCAGTGTTTCAGTGTTTCAGTGGTTCAGTGTTTCAGTGGTTCAGTGGTTCAGTGGTTCAGTGTTTCAGTGGTTCAGTGGTTCACTGTTTCAGTGTTTCAGTGGTTCAGTGTTTCAGTGTTTCAGTGTTACAGTGTTACAGTGTTTCAGTGTTTCAGTGGTTCAGTGTTTCAGTGTTTCAGTGGTTCAGTGTTTCAGTGGTTCAGTGTTTCAGTGGTTCAGTGGTTCACTGTTTCAGTGTTTCAGTGGTTCAGTGTTTCAGTGTTTCAGTGTTTCAGTGTTACAGTGTTTCAGTGTTTCAGTGTTTCAGTGGTTCAGTGTTTCAGTGGTTCAGTGTTTCAGTGGTTCAGTTTTTCAGTGTTTCAGTGTTACAGTGTTTCAGTGTTTCAGTGGTTCAGTGTTTCAGTGGTTCAGTGGTTCAGTGTTTCAGTGGTTCAGTGGTTCAGTGGTTCAGTGGTTCACTGTTTCAGTGTTACAGTGTTTCAGTGTTTCAGTGGTTCAGTGTTTCAGTGGTTCACTGTTTCAGTGTTTCAGTGTTTCAGTGTTACAGTGGTTCAGTGGTTCAGTGTTTCAGTGGTTCAGTGTTTCAGTGGTTCAGTGTTTCAGTGTTTCAGTGGTTCAGTGTTTCAGTGTTTCAGTGTTACAGTGGTTCAGTGTTTCAGTGTTTCAGTGGTTCAGTGTTTCAGTGTTTCAGTGTTTCAGTGGTTCAGTGTTTCAGTGTTTCAGTGGTTCAGTGTTTCAGTGGTTCAGTGTTTCAGTGTTACAGTGTTTCAGTGTTTCAGTGGTTCAGTGTTTCAGTGGTTCAGTGTTTCAGTGGTTCAGTGTTTCAGTGTTACAGTGTTTCACTGTTTAAGTGTTACAGTGTTTCAGTGTTTCAGTGTTTCAGTGTTTCAGTGTTTCAGTGTTTCAGTGGTTCAGTGTTTCAGTGGTTCAGTGTTTCAGTGTTTCAGTGTTACAGTGTTTCAGTGTTTCAGTGTTTCAGTGTTTCAGTGGTTCAGTGTTTCAGTGGTTCAGTGTTTCAGTGTTTCAGTGGTTCAGTGTTTCAGTGGTTCACTGTTTCAGTGTTTCAGTGGTTCAGTGTTTCAGTGTTACAGTGGTTCAGTGTTTCAGTGGTTCAGTGTTTCAGTGTTTCAGTGTTACAGTGGTTCAGTGTTTCAGTGTTTCAGTGGTTCAGTGTTTCAGTGTTTCAGTGTTTCAGTGGTTCAGTGTTTCAGTGTTTCAGTGGTTCAGTGTTTCAGTGGTTCAGTGTTTCAGTGTTACAGTGTTTCAGTGTTTCAGTGGTTCAGTGTTTCAGTGGTTCAGTGTTTCAGTGGTTCAGTGTTTCAGTGTTACAGTGTTTCACTGTTTAAGTGTTACAGTGTTTCAGTGTTTCAGTGTTTCAGTGTTTCAGTGGTTCAGTGTTTCAGTGTTTCAGTGGTTCAGTGTTTCAGTGGTTCACTGTTTCAGTGTTTCAGTGGTTCAGTGTTTCAGTGTTTCAGTGTTTCAGTGTTTCACTGTTTAAGTGTTACAGTGTTTCAGTGTTTCAGTGTTACAGTGTTTCAGTGTTTCAGTGTTTCAGTGTTTCAGTGGTTCAGTGTTTCAGTGTTTCAGTGTTTCAGTGTTTCAGTGGTTCACTGTTTCAGTGTTTCAGTGGTTCAGTGTTTCAGTGGTTCAGTGTTTCAGTGTTACAGTGTTTCAGTGTTTCAGTGGTTCAGTGTTTCACTGTTTAAGTGTTACAGTGTTTCAGTGTTTCAGTGGTTCAGTGTTTCAGTGGTTCACTGTTTCAGTGTTTCAGTGGTTCAGTGGTTCAGTGTTTCAGTGTTTCAGTGGTTCAGTGTTTCAGTGGTTCAGTGGTTCAGTGTTTCACTGTTTAAGTGTTACAGTGTTTCAGTGTTTCAGTGGTTCAGTGTTTCAGTGGTTCACTGTTTCAGTGTTTCAGTGGTTCAGTGGTTCAGTGTTTCAGTGTTTCAGTGGTTCAGTGTTTCAGTGGTTCAGTGTTTCAGTGTTTCAGTGTTTCAGTGTTTCAGTGTTTCAGTGTTACAGTGTTTCAGTGGTTCAGTGGTTCAGTGTTTCAGTGTTTCAGTGTTACAGTGTTACAGTGTTACAGTGTTTCAGTGGTTCACTGTTTCAGTGTTACAGTGTTACAGTGTTTCAGTGTTTCAGTGTTACAGTGTTTCAGTGGTTCAGTGTTACAGTGTTACAGTGTTTCAGTGGTTCAGTGTTTCAGTGTTTCAGTGTTTCAGTGTTTCAGTGGTTCAGTGCTTCAGTGGTTCAGTGGTTCAGTGTTTCAGTGTTTCAGTGTTTCAGTGTTTCAGTGTTTCAGTTTTTCAGTGGTTCACTTTTTCAGTGTTACAGTGTTTCAGTGTTACAGTGTTTCAGTGGTTCAGTGTTTCAGTGGTTCAGTGTTTCAGTGTTTCAGTGTTTCAGTGTTTCAGTGGTTCAGTGTTTCAGTGTTTCAGTGTTTCAGTGTTTCAGTGGTTCAGTGTTTCAGTGGTTCAGTGTTTCAGTGTTACAGTGTTTCAGTGGTTCAGTGTTTCAGTGTTTCAGTGTTTCAGTGTTACAGTGTTTCAGTGTTTCAGTGTTTCAGTGGTTCAGTGTTTCAGTGTTTCAGTGTTTCAGTGGTTCAGTGTTACAGTGTTTCAGTGTTTCAGTGGTTCAGTGTTACAGTGTTACAGTGTTTCAGTGGTTCAGTGTTTCAGTGTTTCAGTGTTTCAGTGTTACAGTGTTTCAGTGTTTCAGTGTTTCAGTGGTTCAGTGTTTCAGTGTTTCAGTGTTTCAGTGGTTCAGTGTTACAGTGTTTCAGTGTTTCAGTGGTTCAGTGTTTCAGTGGTTCAGTGTTTCAGTGTTTCAGTGGTTCAGTGTTTCAGTGTTTCAGTGTTTCAGTGGTTCAGTGTTTCAGTGTTTCAGTGGTTCAGTGTTTCAGTGTTTCAGTGTTTCAGTGTTTCAGTGTTTCAGTGGTTCAGTGTTTCAGTGTTTCAGTGGTTCAGTGTTTCAGTGTTTCAGTGTTTCAGTGGTTCAGTGTTTCAGTGTTACAGTGTTTCAGTGGTTCAGTGTTTCAGTGTTTCAGTGTTTCAGTGTTACAGTGTTTCAGTGTTTCAGTGTTTCAGTGGTTCAGTGTTTCAGTGTTTCAGTGTTTCAGTGGTTCAGTGTTACAGTGTTTCAGTGTTTCAGTGGTTCAGTGTTACAGTGTTTCAGTGGTTCAGTGTTTCAGTGTTTCAGTTTTTCAGTGGTTCAGTGTTACAGTGTTTCAGTGGTTCAGTGTTTCAGTGTTTCAGTGGTTCAGTGTTACAGTGTTTCAGTGTTTCAGTGTTTCAGTGTTTCAGTGATTCAGTGTTTCAGTGGTTCAGTGTTACAGTGTTTCAGTGTTTCAGTGGTTCAGTGTTTCAGTGGTTCAGTGGTTCAGTGGTTCAGTGGTTCAGTGGTTCAGTGTTTCAGTGTTACAGTGTTTCAGTGTTTCAGTGGTTCAGTGTTTCAGTGGTTCAGTGTTACAGTGTTTCAGTGTTTCAGTGGTTCAGTGTTACAGTGTTTCAGTGGTTCAGTGATTCAGTGTTTCAGTGTTACAGTGGTTCAGTGTTTCAGTGGTTCAGTGTTACAGTGTTTCAGTGTTTCAGTGTTTCAGTGTTTCAGTGTTTCAGTGTTACAGTGTTACAGTGTTTCAGTGTTTCAGTGTTTCAGTGTTTCAGTGGTTCAGTGTTACAGTGGTTCAGTGTTTCAGTGGTTCAGTGTTTCAGTGGTTCAGTGGTTCAGTGGTTCAGTGTTTCAGTGGTTCAGTGGTTCAGTGTTTCAGTGTTTCAGTGGTTCAGTGTTTCGGTGTTTCAGTGTTTCAGTGGTTCAGTGTTTCAGTGGTTCAGTGTTTCAGTGTTTCAGTGGTTCAGTGTTACAGTGGTTCAGTGTTTCAGTGGTTCAGTGTTTCAGTGGTTCAGTGGTTCAGTGGTTCAGTGTTTCAGTGTTTCAGTGTTTCAGTGTTTCAGTGTTACAGTGTTACAGTGTTACAGTGTTTCAGTGTTTCAGTGTTTCAGTGTTTCAGTGGTTCAGTGTTACAGTGGTTCAGTGTTTCAGTGGTTCAGTGTTTCAGTGGTTCAGTGTTTCAGTGGTTCAGTGTTTCAGTGGTTCAGTGTTTCAGTGGTTCAGTGTTTCAGTGGTTCAGTGTTACAGTGGTTCAGTGTTACAGTGGTTCAGTGTTTCAGTGGTTCAGTGTTTCAGTGTTACAGTGGTTCAGTGTTTCAGTGGTTCAGTGTTACAGTGGTTCAGTGTTTCAGTGGTTCAGTGTTACAGTGGTTTCAGTTTTTCAGTGGTTTCAGTGTTTCAGTGTTACAGTGGTTTCAGTGTTACAGTGGTTTCAGTGTTACAGTGGTTTCAGTGTTACAGTGGTTTCAGTGTTACAGTGGTTTCAGTGTTTCAGTGGTTTCAGTGTTACAGTGGTTTCAGTGTTTCAGTGTTACAGTGGTTCAGTGTTACAGTGGTTCAGTGTTTCAGTGGTTCAGTGTTTCAGTGTTTCAGTGGTTCAGTGTTACAGTGGTTCAGTGTTTCAGTGGTTCAGTGTTTCAGTGGTTCACTGTTTCAGTGTTAAAGTGTTTCAGTGGTTTCAGTGTTTCAGTGGTTTCAGTGTTTTAGTGTTTCAGTGGTTTCAGTGGCTTCAGTGTTATAGTGTGTCAGTGATTTCAGTGTTACAGTGTTTCAGTGTTACAGTGTTACAGTGGTTTCAGTGGTTCAGTGTTATAGTGTTACAGTGGTTTCAGTGGTTCAGTGTTATAGTGTTACATTGTTTCAGTGTTTCAGTTGTTTCAGTGTTATAGTGTTTCAGTGGTTTCAGTGTTACAGTGGTTTCAGTGTTATAGTGTTTCAGTGGTTTCAGTGTTACAGTGTTACATTGTTTCAGTGTTTCAGTGTTATAGTGTTATAGTGGTTTCAGTGGTTCAGTGTTACAGTGGTTTCAGTGTTATAGTGTTTCAGTGGTTTCAGTGTTACAGTGTTACATTTATTTCAGTGTTTCAGTGTTATAGTGTTATAGTGGTTTCAGTGGTTTCAGTGTTATAGTGTTACAGTGGTTTCAGTGGTTCAGTGTTACAGTGGTTTCAGTGTTATAGTGTTACAGTGGTTTCAGTGTTATAGTGTTACAGTGGTTTCAGTGGTTCAGTGTTACAGTGGTTTCAGTGTTTCAGTGGTTCAGTGGTTCAGTTATTCAGTTATTCAGTGATTCAGTGTTATAGTGGTTCAGTGATTCAGTTATTCTGTGATTCAGTGTTATAGTGGTTCAGTGATTCAGTTAATCAGTGTTATAGTGGTTCAATGATTCAGTTATTCAGTGTTTCAGTGTTACAGTGGTTTCAGTGGTTCAGTGATTCAGTGATACAGTGGTTCAATGATTCAGTTATTCAGTAGTTCAGTGGTTAATTGCACAGGGTCTGTTTTATCAGGTGTGATTATTTGAAAAGTGGTACAAATGTTTAACTGCAGCCAGATCAGATAAATGTTCTCGCTTTGGCTGAATCTCAAGATGCTGAAGTGAATGTGATGATTTGATCTGATGTTTCGGCTCCTGTGTGGAAGGATCTGTTGTCAGGTCGATTCCCTGCATGAGTTCAGGAACTGAGGAGCCGAACATCCCAGGGATTCGCTATCGATCCCGGCCACAGAAGGGCAGCGGATGAGGCGTCCCACAGGCGGCCTGAAGCAAAAACATCCGAATGACGATGATCAAACCACATTGTCATACGTTCATAACCATCTCTTACAGATTTAACAGTCGTGTTTAAAACTAGTTTATTTTTAGAGTTCATCTCAAGTTATTTATCATGTTTTGCAGTAAAGAGGAGGCAGTTGCCATGGAGATGGAGTTGCTAAGGGATTATCATTTCGGACGGCAACAGCTGACGGAGATGCTCGGACACGCGTGTGCGACCGCCATCGTAAAGGTCTTTAATGATTCCATTTGCCATTTAGTTTCTGAAAACTGTAGCTCTCACTGATCTCTTTCCAGCACAAATATCCATAATTCGATATTCAATGTTTCTTTGTAATCCTCCAGGCCTTCCCGCTGTCATCCCTGGGGAAACGTCAGCCCACGGTTCTGGTGATCTGTGGCCCGGATCAGAACGGCTGTGTGGGGCTGGCGTGTGCCCGACATCTCCATGTGTTTGTGAGTGAACACGCGTGACACACTCGAGCTGTTATCCGTGATCATTCTGACCCATAGAGCTGCCCTAACCCCTAACTCTAACCCCTAACCCCTAACCCCTAACCCCTAACTCTAACCCCTAACCCCTAACTCTAACCCTAACCCTAACCCCTAACCCCTAACTCTAACCCCTAACCCCTAACCCCTAACTACAACCCCTAACCCTAACCCCTAACTCTAACCCCTAACTCTAACCCCTAACCCCTAACCCCTAACTCTAACCCCTAACCCCTAACTCTAACCCTAACCCTAACCCTAACCCCTAACCCCTAACTACAACCCCTAACCCCTAACTCTAACCCCTAACCCCTAACTCTAACCCCTAACTCTAACCCCTAACTCTAACCCCTAACTCTAACCCCTAACCCCTAACTCTAACCCCTAACCCCTAACTCTAACCCTAACCCTAACCCCTAACTCTAACCCCTAACTCTAACCCCTAACCCCTAACCCCTAACTCTAACCCCTAACTCTAACCCCTAACTCTAACCCCTAACCCCTAACCCCTAACTCTAACCCCTAACCCCTAACCCCTAACTCTAACCCCTAACTCTAACCCCTAACTCTAACCCCTAACTCTAACCCCTAACCCCTAACTCTAACCCCTAACCCCTAACTCTAACCCTAACCCTAACCCCTAACTCTAACCCCTAACTCTAACCCTAACCCTAACCCCTAACTCTAACCCCTAACTCTAACCCCTAACCCCTAACTCTAACCCCTAACCCCTAACTCTAACCCTAACCCTAACCCCTAACTCTAACCCCTAACACTAACCCTAACCCCTAACCCTAACCCTAACCCCTAACACTAACCCTAACCCCTAACCCCTAACCCCTAACCCCTAACCTGCTTCTGGAATTGTGGAAGTCCTATAATCGATTCCTCACTGTTACCTTTTTATTTTTTATTCTGTGGTGAAAACAAGCTTCCATGGATTAATGATTAGCTCTATTAAAATAGGTTAATCAAACATGAACTCTTTCCACGCCAGCGCTTTGAACATTGAAAACTTTCAAGGCCCTCAGAATATTCTGCACAGGTGGACAGTAACTAAGCACATTTACTTGAGTGCTTTACTTAAGTGCACTTTTTGAGTATCTGTACTTTCCTTGAGTAGTATTTTTTCTGGAAACGTATGACTTTTACTTCACTACATTTGAAAGACAAATATTGTACTTTTTCCTCCACTACATTTCTATCAAGGCCCTCGAAGTAGAAAGTCGTAGCCGGTTTGAAAGTCAGTGGATGATTTGCTTTCTTCTTTAAAACGCGATTCGTTTTTTTTTTTCTTTCACTATTGCAAGTATTTTTTGAACACGAATCAATTGATGGCAAAATAGAAGGCATCAGTTCCCAGACGCAGTGGTCATACTTAAAAGTTAAAATTCAGAAGAGCAGACGTGGATGAGTGTGAAAGTGCACAGAAAGCTGCCTCTCAGACGCCAGAACACAAGCACTGAAGTTTAGTCTATTGAATATGCTCACATCTTATTATAGTCAATTAAAACTAGACTAAAACTAAAAAACAGATGCCTAAAATGTTATAGTCAAAAGACTGACTAAAACTAAATCACAATTTGCTGTCAAAATGAACACTGGTATGAAATATGGTCGGTCAAATGAGTTTTATAGATTTACCCGCCAAGTTGCGATAGCCTTGAGGATAGAGCGCTAACACACATAGCTAACGTTCCACAATGATGTTAGTTAGCATGCTAAAGCGTAGTTGGGCTAATAATGTTAACTGAAGTCCTTTCAGAAATATGTTTTTTACATAATCCTGTCAAATAAACACAATGTAGAAACCTTTCTTTTCTAGTATGATTTTGACTTTGATAAAAGCTTTGTAACTTTTAAGCAAGTATTTAAATGAGTTGAAGATATGCTAGCATGACTAGCTTAAACCCCCATGATGGAGCAGTGCATTCATACAACAATGCAACAATAATAAAATAATGCGTTTACTTTTACTATTGATACTTAAAGGGTTAGTTCACCCAAAAAATGTAAATTGTGTCATTAATTCCTCACCCTCATGTGGTTGGACACCCGTCAGTCCTCCGTTCATCTTCAGACACAAATGAAGATATTTTAGTGTAAAGCTGATGCTGAGAAAGGCTTCAGATAGGCCTCCATTGGCTCAACTTTACACTCACAAGACCCATAAAAGGCACTTAAAACGTTGTTACAAAGTCCATCTCACCACAGTGACTCTACAATCATTTTACGAAGCGACGACAATAGTTTTTGTGCGCAAAAAAAATCAAAATAACACCTTTATCCAACTTGTTCTTGTCTTCCGTGTGTGTCTCCATGACGCATGCGTGAGAATATGAGCAGATCCGGCGTTCGGGAATCCATGAAATGCTCACTTTAGCCCCATTTGAGCTCTACAGCGAGACCTAAAGCACGATCAGTGTAGAATTCAACAGCTGAGATACGCACGTCTTCCTCTGCTCGTAAACAAATCTCTTCTGGGTCATGTGTCCGAACGCCGGATCTGCTCATATTCTCACGCATGCGAGGCAAAAACAACGTTTTTAGTGCCTTTTATGGGTCTTGTGAGTGTAAATGTACTGAATGCCAATGGAGGCCAATCTGAAGCCTTTCTCAGCATCAGCTTTACACTAAAATATCTTCATTTGTGTCTGAAGATGAACGGAGGTCTGACGGGTGTCCAACCACATGAGGCTCAGTCATTAATGACACAATTTACATTTTTGGGTAAACTAACCCTTTAAGTACTTTTAAAAGCAAGTACTTCTGTACTTTTACTTAAGTAAACATCTATCTTTACAACTTTCACATGTGATGGAGTAATATTTGACCAGTAGTACTTTTACTTTTACTCAAGTAATGGAGTTGTGTACTTTGTCCACCTCTGATATTCTGGTGGGGAAAGAGTTAAAGAGCAGCCCTAGTGACTGGACGGATCTCTCTGTGTGTGTGTGTGTGTGTGTGTGTGTGTGCGCGTGTGTGTGTGTCAGGAATACATTCCCACCGTGTTCAGCCCCAGGCGCTCCGCGGACTGCCTTCATCAGGACCTGACGGTGCAGTGTGAGCGGATGGACCTGCCCTTCCTGTCATACCTGCCCAACGAGGTACATGTATTTTACTAACACTCATTTGTTAACATTAGGGTTAAACTAACCATTGATTAACCTGGTGTTACTTACAAATATAATGGTTCATTATTTATTCACGTTAGTTCCGAGTTCATTAACTTCTGACTTGAGAATATATGGTCATAAACAGTGTAGCCGCAGTTACTTTGAAAAAGTAATCTGATTACTCCTTTAAAAGTAACTTAGTTACTTTACAGATTACTTGATTTTAAAAGTAACTAAGTTAGATTACAAGTTACTTTATTAGCCGACAACAGCCCTGCCGCCTCAACATAGAAATGTCAACCGTTTTTGCCAACACTCACTTCACTGGAAGTGCATTTTTAACAGTTACGTCAAATTTATCTCCTGACATTTTTAAGTTGAAATTAAAAATTACTTCCTGAAAAAAAACATGTTTTAATTAGGGCTGTCAAAAGATTAATCGCGATTAATCGCATCCAAAATAAAAGTTTGTGTTTACATAATATATGTGTGTGTACTCTGTTAATTATTATTTATATATAAATACACACACAAGCATGTATATATTTAAGAAAAAAATATTATTTTTATATATAAACATTTATATTTATATATATATTATAGATTATATAAATGTATATACAGTATATACATGCAAATATTTCTTAAATATATACATGAATGTGTGTCTGTATTTATATATAAATAATAATTAACAGAGTACACACACATATATTATGTAAACACAAACTTTTATTTTGGATGCGATTAATCGCGATTAATCTTTTGACAGCCCTAGTTTAAATAAAAAAATATTTTCTTTCCTGATTTCACTTAACATAAATACTCCCCCTGACGCAAGAAGAAAGCAAAAATGTATATTTTTACTAAGGAAAATGACTAAAATAGTAACTCACAGTGACGTGGATGAATTACTTTAATCTGATTACTCCTTTAAAAAGTAACTTAGTTACTTTTCAAATCAAGTACTCTGTAAAGTAACTAAGTTAGATTACAAGTTACTTTATTAGCCGACAACAGCCCTGCCGCCTCAACATAGAAATGACAACCGTTTTTGCCAACACTCACTTCACTGGAAGTGCATTTTTAACAGTTACGTCAAAAATGTATCTCCTGACATTTTAAGTTGAAATTAAAAAATACTTCCTGAAAAAAAAAAAACTTAATAAAGACAGTCTTTCTTGACTTCACTTAACATAAATACTCTCCCTGACGCAAGAAGAAAGCAAAAATATATATTTTTACTAAGGAAAATTACTAAAATCGTAACTCACAGTGACGTGGATGAATTACTGTAATCTGATTACTGGTTTGGAAATAGTAACGCGTTAGATTACTCGCTACTGGAAAACAGTCGTCAGATTAGAGGCATCACTGGTCATAAATCAGACTCTGGAGACTGGAACTGAAAGCACATTGTGCTGGTTTTCTTCCTGAAGGTGCAGCTCCTGAATGAGGCGTATAATCTGGTTGTGGATGCGGTTCTGGGTCCAGAAACTGATCTGGGGTCTGTGGGCGAGCCATTGACCGGCGTCCTGCAGACTCTACGAGACCTCAAAGTGCCCATCGCCAGCCTGGACATCCCATCAGGTACTAAACCAGTTCATTTATCAACTGTATTCACATGTTCCACATTACAGTTTCCCACAATAACCCTCTCTCAGAACCTTAAAGTGTTCTGTCAGATCCTTCACACACTGCACGATTTATCTGGATAGTTGTTTTATATGACAAGCCGGAATGAAAACATGCCAAAATGGAATAGAAGTAACGAGGCTATTATTAAAATGTAAGGAGTAGAAGTAAAAAGTAGGCTGAAAAATAATTACTCCAGTAAAGTATAGATACTCAAAATTTCTACTTAAGTAAGGTAACGAAGTATTTGTACTTCATTACTTGACACCTCTGCCCTAGAGTCCTACATTGAAGCGTGTGTGTGTGTGTGTGTGTGTGTGTTGTGTAACTGCAGGCTGGGATGCGGATGAATCCAGTTCTGAGGGAATCAATCCTGCGCTTCTGGTGTCCCTGATGACGCCCAAGCGATGCGCCCGCAGCTTCCCCGGATCTCACTTCCTGGCCGGACGCTTCCTGCCCTACGACATCCAGAAGAAGTACGAGCTGAACCTGCCCACGTTTTCCGGGACGGATTGTGTGGTTGAGCTGTGATCTCCGTTTGAGCGCCACAAACACGATTCAACAAGACTCATGCGGACGTTTGACTTGATTAAAATACAAATGTTTGGCCAATGGTCTTCCAGTGTTACACTTACTAAATAAAACCATGGTGTGGATAAATGCCTTTTAAACATTTACTCTTTTAAGTGCTTCATTCAAATCATTACACCTTTAAAGCTGCACTATGTAAGTTTTCCATCAAGGCGTAGTTTGATGACGCCACACAGACTCTTGGGACATGTGGTCCCGGTTCCTCGGGTTAAAGAGCATCTCACGATTTAGTTGGAAACAATTGGGCTATTGTAAGTAGTGTTGTTTTGGTGGCCTGATTTTTAGTCTAGTCTTTGTCGAGCTGTCATTTTAATTATATTCGTTTTAGTCACGTTCAAACTCTTTTTAGTCTAGTTTTAGTGAATGGAAATTGTATTTTAGTCTCTTTTTTAGTAATGCAATTCTCTTTAATCAGTGTATAGTATAAGCACTCAGTAGAATAAAGCCAAACCCATTTCACACAAGGTGATCTTATATTATTGTTACCTTATAGACTCAAGAATACATCCATTCCGGACAAAGAAGACACTCTGATTTGAATTAACAACATATTTATTTTACCAACCAAACATGTTAGAAGTTCACACACACACACATTTAAATAAAATAAATAAAAACATTGAGATTAAGGTTTGTGGTGTTTTTTCCTGTGAGTTTGTGGCCACACCCGTTTTATTTTCCACTTCAATGTAATGAAAGTTTTTCCAAATGTCGTAATAAGAATAAATGCATATTTGATTTAATAATAGGAAAATAATATATCCTAATTATTATTTAAATCTGGACCCACATTATAGTTAAACTGGTTTTCTGTCTTGTATTTTATCTCAAATTATAGTTTGTCATTTTATTCCACATGGAAATGAGCGAAAATACAGCCTCTTATTCGCTTATCAAGGCTGCGGTTATTAACAGATATAATAACGGCACATTTCAAATGTTTACGTGCTTTTCCGTTCTCTTTTTTTTGAGCGGTGATGAAATATATCACTCTTGTAAACACTCGCCAGCATTTCAGTAATAAAAGTGTAGATCTTTAAAACGCATCCAAATGACAGCGAAGCGCAAACGTACGGTATTTTGCAAAAGGGATATAAACAGTTTCCCGTTTCCCAGGGCCAGTCCCGGTTTTTAATGTTCTGTCCCCGACTGGAGTTGCTACTTCATGAAGAGCGTACCGAGTCGAGAGACGAGCGCCATTATCGTCAAATATCAAAAGAAACCTCGTTATCGCTTTCAAGGTAGTAACATACTAACTATTCGTTTTTAATTTAAAGTAATATTGTTTGTATGTGCTTTAGCCTCAACAGGTGTAGGATTGTTTTGTCCCCAAAACAACGCAGTGATTACCACACATCTGAACTATAACTTAAATATATATATAAAAAAACTATTACACTTGCAACCAATACATGTGCAGAACACACACACAATTTCTGCTTAAAATAAGCCTAAAATGCAAAATAACAAGACAAATTAAGGATAGTAACAATTATTTTCAAGCATAAACGTAACAAAACTTTTGAAGTAAAAAAAGTATTTTAAATAGTATAAACTTAAATACAATTATAAAATGTTACAATATTTGTTGAAATGTTTTCTTTTTGTAATGTGTTTTTGTTGTCATGTAACAGTATTGTTTTGAGCTGCTTATTATTTACAATGGTTAGCTTACAATTAACTGTTTTCATTGTTGTTTTTTTAAATTGTATTAAATCCAGACCAAAAATCCTAATAATCAAACTAAATCATAATAATTATTAATGGGACTCCACGTCACATGACCAGCATTTACGCTGCGTCTCGTCTTCGTCGCGCGATAAAGGTTCGCTGCCGAAGATATTTAGTCATACTTTTCATTGACGAAAGCAACACTAATAGTAAGTACTCTGAACAAAATATATAACACTGACTGATTTCGTCTCAATCGGACTAGCGGTTTCGAAGATATCAGCTAACGTTTTATAAGCGCTAAATAACAACGCTGCACAAACCATACGCCGAAACCTGGCAAGTCTGGTATCGCTGGACTCGGCAAGGATTCAGGAGACGAAAAAAGTTACTCCCATGAAAATAAGTCTCACCCAAAGTTATAAGCGTTTGAAAAAACAAAATACATCCACTAGATGGCGCTGTTTCAAAACTTCTCAAGCTCCTTCAGAGCATCGACCTGATGACCCATACGAGTTTTGTAACAATCCATTAATGAGTTCATAAAATACAGCATTTTAGCTCTGAATTCAAAATGGCCGATACGGTAAAATTGGATAATCTAACGAGACCACTTTTATAATTTTTGGACAAACGGTTCAATTTTTCGTATCTCCGGACCAGTAGATGGCGCTGCATGTCGCCTCAGGTCATGCTTGTGATGTCATGTACCAAGTTTGGTTTGAATGCGATAAAGCGTTGCGGAGATACAGCCTTAAGTGTGTTTTCACAAACGCTACGTAAAATTTGTTCTCGCGTTTATCAAAAACTATTTGTTGAATCAACCTGAATTCCATAACTTTTTGTAATCATGGTCTGAAGATGATCTGGTTCAATTTTTGTGAAAATCAGAGCTACGGCCTAGGAGGAGTTAGAAAAAGTAGGTTTTTCGGTCGTCTTAGTGTGCAACCGAATCGGCTTTAGCCAAGGAATATGTCTCTATCCCTTAGGGTTCAAAAGTTATTAGCATAGAGTAAAAGTTTGGACAGGTGGTGGCGCTAGAGGAATTGTTTTACAGACTCCAAAATTGGTGTGGTTAATGATGGGCCAGTCCTCTATCTATGTGCCAAATTTCATAACTTTCAGTTCTATGGGCTGCCATAGACTGCAATGGCGGAAAAATAATAAGAAGAAATCTAACGGTTTCAAGAGGGGCTTAGCCCCTAATTACAAATAGTTGGAAACATTTGTGATATTTTAAGTACAAAATATATAACTCTGGCCTAGTGGGTTTTGGATATTTGACTGAAAAAACGTTACATAGTGCAACTTTTACTTCATTTTAATGAGCTCAAACCACAGGAAAAGTGCACATCTCCATCTTCGGTCCCTCATCGGCTCTGAAACCAGAGGAAAACCAGATCAGTGCGAGAATCTCCAGATAATCCGACGGCACATCAGCGGAAGGCGAACTAACCTCCCCCATCAGGTCCAGGGGAACCAGCGGTCCGCAACACGTCCTCAAACACCAGCCGCTTCTGATCCCACACTAACCTGGATAAAGCCAGAGGAAGAGCGTGAACCACCCACAGCAAAGACTCGCACAGAAACACTGAGCTAATCCGCTGGAAGCTAAGCATTGGCTATGAGAGATCAGTATCTGACGTGGCGGGAGATTTGAGCTAACCACATTAAACATCTGAAGCGTCTCTGAGAGCAAGAAATAAAACTGAGGTAAAGAGGAGAGCAAAGGAAGGTTACCTCCGCACACGGGCTATAGCTCCGCACATGAGCTAGCAGAGCGGCTAGCAGAGCGGCCCGCGCGTTCAGGAGCGGCTTCGCTGGGGCAACGCTTCATGATCCGGGTTTGAGGACTCGCTCCACTCTTTACAGAAGCAGAGCGCTTGGGTTTAATCAAGCATTGGGTCAAACACACTCAAGAACTCACACTTCTGGACCCGCTAGAGTCCGTTCACCCTTAAACTCAGAGCTCAGTTTAGGCTAGTTAGAGGAAAGCTTTAGTAAACCTGGTCTACTCTTGGGTTAGGGTTGAACCTCTGTAACGGGTTTAGTTGTAATGAATGAAACCTTTAACCCTCTGCTGCTCTTCCTTTAGGGTCGTCTTCTCGGACACCTAAACATTAAACTTCCTCCAGCCCACGAAAACCAATGCAGTTTATTTTTCTTCAATTTTGAGATGATTTGATGGTATTTTTTTTATATTTATGCAATAAATATGGTCTATTTTTGCCATTGAAAATTATACCAAATTTTTTTTTTTTTAATTATTGCAGTATTTCAGGTTAAAATAGAGACTAGGCCTTCAAAATAGTTTTATTGAAGGCAGATTAGCCCCTCTTTTGGAATTATTTAAGAAATCATGCAACCATGTGTGTAACCACTAGAGGTCTCTATGGAGAGGCTTTGGTCTCTTTTGAACACATTTAATATTTTTTTTAATGGATTTGAATATACATAAAGACTATTTATTATAAAGTTTTTGATATTTTTTTGTTTGTTGGAAATAGTGATTAAAAGTGTTAGTTTATGCATTATGATTATAATAATAATTATGTATACAGTGTGTGAGTGGATGTGTCAATGTCACATTAAAAAATATATATATATTTAAAAACTTTGGGTCAGAAATGACCAAAGTGTGCTCTTCGTTTAGAGGTTGCATTGGTCATCTTCCCCGTCATGAGTGACTGGACACCTAAAAATGAAACTTCCTCCACCCCAGTAAAACCAATGCAATTTATATTTCTTCAATAATATTTTTTTCAATTTTCTTTTGTATTTTGAGATGATTTGATGGTACTTATTAATATTTATGCAATAATTATGGTCTATTTCTGCCATTGAAAATAACAATAATAAAAAATGTCTATATACATAGGAAATGAATGGGAAATTGGCAAAAATATGAAAATAGAGTTTTTTTGTGCGTACAATCTACAAATCAGCCAGAATACAGAAAAAAAGACTGAACAGTGAAGATCTTTAAAACATCAAGAGTGCAAAACAGACAAAAAAACTCACACACACACAAAAAGCTTTTGGAATGGCACGCGTTAATTTGTGTGTGCGTGTGTTTTTGTGTGTATAAGTGTGTTTTTTTGTCTGTTTTGTACTCTTGATGTTTTAGAGATCTTCACTGTTGGGCTGATTTGTAGATTGTATGCACAATAAAACTCTGTATTTTCATATTTTTGTAAATTTTCCATTCATTTCCTATGGGGGTCATTTTTGACCCGAAGGTTCTGAGTGTGACTATTTTTTTACGACCACTTAGACTTTTCAAATCCTGTCCCCAATTTTTGTGTGTGTTCATATACCAAGTACCAATAAAATCACCAAGTTTCGGACCATTGTGAATAAGCTACGATTTTTTTTATTTTTTATTATAAAACGCGAGATCCACTCTAGTGGTAAAAATGTGCTATTGCGTGATGATAATAATGCTCAGTGTGTCCAAATAATTGCTTTCATGAGGCCTAGGCTTGACTCTAAAATGAAATACAGCTTTAATAAAAAATAATATATTTATATATATACATTTTTTTATTATATTCAATGGGAAAAAATGGGTCAATATGCAATAAATATTAATTATAAATCATAAAATTATTTCAAAACACCCAAAAAGAAAAGAAAAAACATTATTGAACAAAAATATATTTCATTGATTTTACTGAAATCTTCTTAATCCCGAAGGTCCTGCGTGAGACCCATAAATGAAGAACCCCAGAGGGTTAAAGGTGTCCAGATGAAGTCCTGAGCAATACTAATCATACATTTATGATATATTTACGGCAGGACATTCGTCACGGAACATGATCTTAGTAATGATTTTTAGCATAAAAGAAAAATGTATAATTCTGACCCATACAATGTATTATATAAACTACATTAATAATGAAAATTAGTGTGGTCAACTTTAAAAATTCTCTGCATTTAAATCAGCGACAATTAATACTTGTTCTTAATGCAAACACAAATAAAGAGTAATAATGAGATTATAACAAACCATAACGGGCGATTATTCCCGTCAAATGGTGATTTATTAATCACAATTTACATTGAACATTATGAAAAGCTTTATGCTTTATTGAGCTGAAAAATCTACAGCATTAAAGGTGCAGTGTGTAGTATTTATGAGGATCTATGGACAGAAATGCAATATAATATACATAAGTATGTTTTCAGAAAGCCGTTATTACCTTAGAATGAGCCGTTTCTATCTACACACACCACTAATCGCCATTTTGTGCCGCCATGTTTCTACGGTAGCCCTAAAGGGACAAACTTCTCTCCAGAGCTCTAGCTACTCTCTGCTGTCTCACGACCACATGTGTGTCCTGTGTGAGCCACCGTAGCTTCTCCATGTGCTCTGAAAGAGAGCGGACACAATTCACAACTTCACCACTAGATGCCGCTGAAACTTACACACTGCACCTTTAAGCCTCAAATGTCACATATACATTAGTTTGGTTTCTTCAAATGATAAAACAGTAATAATATGCATGGCATTGTGTTCCTAAAACTAAAGATAACTCTGGTTATGGCTACGGCTCGGCCCTGAAATAGTCCCAAGATAAACACTTATTAAAAGTGTACCATAATGATCCAGAGTAAGACTAAAACACGGTTTGGAAAATGTCGTACATTCTCATATAGTTTTTGTAAATATTGAAGTTATGGACAGCAGCTTTAAGCACGGGGGACTCTTATTTTGTAATTGTGCCTTTGTGGCGTCCATAACTAATCCCGATTTCAGCTTGGATTGTGCAGACCTAAAGTGCACTAAATTAAAAGTTTGACTAGAATCATAAGCATAATTAGAATCATAACACTCGGGGTTTCTGCACATTTATGATCTTTTAAAGAATGTGAGGAATCACTTCAGAGTTTGAGACGCACATCTCAACTTATTTGAACAAAAGCAGCTTTAAGTTTGAGATGTGACATCTTGTGAAAGCGATTTGATGTTTAAACTTTAATGTCATAATGGAATCTATGGCCATATTAATAGTTGTGTATGTATTGTTTTAATGTGTTAATTGTAGTCAGGTTTATTCCTCCAGCTCTTCACACAGATGATGACATGATCAGTTTTAGATGAGAAGCTACAGGAAGTTTGATTAAGTTCTGTTGTAAAAATGTTGAAAGCATATAAAAAAATAAAAAAAAAGCACGATTTTAGTCCCTTACATATACTTTTGGTCAAAGTTTAGACTTCTAAAATCCAATTCCAACTTTTTATCTCATTACGACTTTGTCCATTTAGATTAAGTCATAATTTTGACTTAAAATTTTGGATTTATAATTGTTTAAGTTCTATTTCAACTGCTCATCTCATGACTTAACGTCATACTTTTATCTAACAATGAGGACTTTTAAAATCATATTTTCACCTTTTATCGCACCATGACATTTCAAATCAAAGTCAACATTTTCTCTTATGACTTAGCACGTCATATTTGACTTTATCTAATAATGAGGACTTATATTTTCACCTTTTAGCTCACCATTATGACACTTAAAATCATATTTTCAAAATTTGATCTGATAATGAAGACTTTTAAAATCATATTTTCACCTTTTAGCTCACCATTATGACAGTTAAAATCATATTTTCAAAATTTGTTCTGATAATGAAGACTTTTAAAATCATATTTTCACCTTTTAGCTCACCATTATGACAGTTAAAATCATATTTTCAAAATTTGATCTGATAATGAAGACTTTTAAAATCATATTTTCACCTTTTAGCTCACCATTTTGACAGTTAAAATCATATTTTCACCTTTTAGCTCACCATTATGACAGTTAAAATCATATTTTCACCTTTTAGCTCACCATTATGACAGTTAAAATCATATTTTCACCTTTTAGCTCACCATTTTGACAGTTAAAATCATATTTTCACCTTTTAGCTCACCATTTTGACAGTTAAAATCATATTTTCACCTTTTAGCTCACCATTATGACAGTTAAAATCATATTTTCAAAATTTGATCTAATAATGAGGACTTTTAAAATCATATTTTCACCTTTTAGCTCACCATAATGACTTGTAAAATCATTTTTGACTGAGGACATTTAAAATCATATTTTTTAACACTTATGACTTTATGATCATTGAAATGAACAGTAATAAAGTTGAATAAATAAAATCAAAAAGCATGTCTAATTAATTGAAACCAACTTAAAATAAACCCCTTTAGGGCGCTATCAAAGAGTTCTCAAACTCAGTCTTTTACTCTCATTACGTTTATGAATTGATTTATGGACAGAAATCCTAAGATCTGATATTGAATAAAGCCTGATCAATTAAAGCCACTACATTAACACAATTAAAGTGATTTTAAATGCACTAGAATTAAAAAAGTGGAAGTTAATCAGTGTTTAGTTTGGTCTATTTAGTGTAACCCGCACATGACCTCCAGCGGGTCTCGTAGAGTCTTTGGAAAGGCAACAACAGAATTCAAAGCGTTTGAACAAATCGTTTCGTTTAATAGGCTCCATGAAGCCACAATTGAAGAGCAAAAAAATAAAAGAATAAAAACAAAATAGTGAGTCAAATTCTGATACAAAGAAAAACAAGAGCACAAGGATTTTTTTCCCAGTTCTGGAGTGTACTGTTAACAATTTCTGGTTCTCTTTTTCAAGTAAATATTTCGATATCTATATATTTTTAGGTCAAGAGTCCATGATTAAAATGCAGGCGTAGAGCAGAGACGCACCGGGGCCGGACGCTCCAGCTGCGCAACGGGCACCAGTCGGAAAAACAAGGAATTCACTTTTTTTGGAAACTGGACAAATCATGGCCTGGCTTTAGAGCCGCCGCCGCCTTAATGACAACGGCACTAGATCTACTGGAACAGAGACAGATTAAACAACTCCCCATGAAGCACAGGGACCCACAGCGATCACATGACAGGAAGTTGGTCACGTGTAACGTCGTGAACACACTCGCTCGTTCACGGCTGATGAACAGAAACGGCCTTTTCTCAAAGTACAAGAACAGAACAGAAACAGGGAGAACAGCTACAAAACAAATCCAAGAATAGATCCATGAGTCTTTAGAAACGCTCGGCCAGTGTTGGGTCTTGGGTTTTACTCGGTTACAGCTGAGGAGGAAGTATCACACATCAAGAAGAATCTCAACAGGTTTAAGACACAATCACTAACAACAACCCGAAGACATGAAAACAGGGTCGAGCCATCGGCAGTGTGTGTGTGTGTGTGTGTGTGTGTTCCGTCAATGGAGATTGTCCGGTTAATATTACTGTCCATCCCAATTGAAAAGGTGCCATTTTAAAGCACACCGTGTAAGTTAGTAGTATGTGGTAAAGAGGAGTTGACTAATCCGCCCCACAGTTGTAGAAACTCAAGAAAAGCCTGTTTTACCAGTCTAGGGCGGCACAGCCCACATGCGTGTATGGGGATTGTAGAGCCCAGGGAGCTAATACGTACCATAGCTATCATAGCTATCTCTGTAAGAGCCGCCTCGATCGCCGTAACTAGAACTCCTGCACACAGAGACAAGCACAACGCTTCATTAAGGCCCAACATACAAACATTTTAAAATCTAAAAATGTTTAATAGATAGTCAAATGTTTCATTGTTTCAATCTAACGTTAAAAACATTTCCCCGTCACGGTCAAAATTGTTGCATTGTGTTTTGACGTCAAAAAGGTTCCACTGTTTTGGTCTAAAGATGATTAGTCGAATGTCAAAAGTTTCATTTTTACAATCAAACGTTAAACATTTCACGGTCAAATGTTGAATTGTTACAGTCTAAAATTTTATAATTGTTACGTTTTGACAAATGTTTCACCGCTATGGTCTAAAGATAATTAGTCGAACGTTTCATTGTTCCAATCTAACGTTAAAAACATTTCACCGTCACGGTCAAAATTGTTGCATTGTGTTTTGACGTCAAAAAGGTTCCACTGTTTTGGTCTAAAGATGATTAGTCGAACGTTTCATTTTTACAATCAAACGTTAAAAACATTTCACCGTTGCAGTCAAAATTGTTTCAATTTGTTTTGACGTCAAAAAGGTTTAATTGTTACAGCCTAATGGAAAAAATGTTATGGTCTAAAGAGGATTAATTGATAGTCAAACGTTTCATTTTTACAATCTAATGTTAAAAACCATTTCACGATCAAGGTCTAAATTTTTATAATTGTTACGTTTTGACATCAAAAAAGGTTTAATTGTTACGGCCTAACCAAAAATTAACTGTTTGGGTCTAAAAAAGTTTAATGGATAATCGAACGAATGTGCTATTGTTACGGTCTAATGTCCAAAATTGTTGAATTATAGTCTAAAAATGTTTAATGTTACGTTCTGCCATCGAAAAGGTCACACCGTTATGGTCTAAAGAGGATTAATCGATAGTAGAGCGTCAAACGTTTCATTTTTACAATCTAACGTTTAAAATTTCACAGTCAAATGTTTCACAATTTCCAAAATTGTTGAATTATGGTCTAAAAAGGTTTAACGGTTACGTTTTGACAAAAATGTTTCACCATTATGGTCTAAAGATGATTAATTGACAGTCGAATGTTCCATTGTTACAGTCGGTCCAAAAGTGTTACTGTTACAATCTAAAATGTTGAATTGTTACAGTCTAATGTCCAAAACTGTTGAATTATGGTCTAAAAAGGTTTCATTATGTTTTGACGTCAAAAAGGTTTAATTGTTATGGTCCAAAGTCAAATTCTCAATTGTTACGGTCCAATGTCCAAAATTGTTGAATTATGGTCTAAAAATGTTTAACGGTTACGTTTTGACATCAAAAATGTTTCACTGTTATGGTCTAAAGATGATTAATCGATAGTCGAGCATCAAATGTTTCATTGTTACAATCCAACTTTAAATGCCTCACGGTAAAAAAAATTAATTGATGAAGTCAATCAAATGTTTAATTCTTATCGTCTAATGTCCAAAACTGTTGAATTATGGTCTAAAAAAGTTGAATTGTTACAGTCGAACGAAAAAAACCCTCACTGTTCCGATCTAAAATGTTGAATTGATACAGTCTAACATGTTTAATTCTTACTGTGGAATGTCCAAAACTGTTGAATTATGGTCTAATGTTTCATTATGTTTTGACGTTAAAAAAAGGTTTAATTGTTACGGTCAAGAGTTCAAAAATGTTGAGTTATGGGCAAAATGTTTAAGATAGTCGAACGTTGAATGTTTCATTGTTACAATCTAACATTAAAAACATTTCACCGTTGCAGTCAAAAGTTCAAAAATGTTGAATTGTTACGGTCTAAAATATTAATTGATCAAGTCAAACATCTAATGTTTAATTCTTACGGTCTAATGTCCAAAATTGTTAAATTTTGACGTCAAAAAGGTTTAACTGTTCCAGTCTAACATCAAGTGTTTAATTGTTACAGCCGATCCAAAAGAGTTTTACTGTTACGATCTAAAAATGTTTGATAGACAGTCTAATGTTTCAAAAGAGTTTCACTAATACAATCTAACGTTAAAAACATTTCACCGTCACACTCAAAAAAGTTAAATTATGATTTTGACGTCAAAAAGGTTGAACTGTTAAGGCCTAGCAGGGAAGAGAGAAGAAAAAAAACCTTATGGTCTTAAAGTGTTTAATCGAATGTTTCATTGTTACGCTTGGACCGAAAGGGTTTCACTGTTACAGTCTAAAATTTAATTTGCTACGTTTTGACGTCAAAAAGGTTTGTTCCAGTCGAACGTTAAAAACATTTCATGTTCTAAAGTAGAATTGTTACAGTTTAACATTGAAATATTTTTTGACGTTAGACTGTAACGATTAAACACGGTTACAATTTAAACATTAAATGTCTAACATTGTTAAACCGTTTAAATGTTACGGTCTAAAATGTTTAATTGATACAGCCTGACATCACATGTTTAATTTTGACTGTATAACGTTCAAAAATGTTTGAATCGTCACGGTTGATCAAAAACCTTTAATTGTTACGGTTTAAACGTTAAACTTAGAATTGTTGCGATCCAACACGAAGCGTTTGAAACGCCGCTGGATCTGTACCACACACACCTGTCTACACACACCTGTCTCTGTTGTAGCCTCCGCCCCCCCCGGAGGAGTAACCGCCTCCTCCACCTCCACTTTTGTATCCGCCGCTGTAGCTTCGGTCTCCTCCATAACTACGGTCGCTGCTGCCGTAACCGCGGTCTCCGCCGCCATAGCCACCTCCGCCTTCAGAGAGCGAGACATTAAAACAATGCAACTTTAAAACATGGCACAGCACTGGTAAGCTCTGAGAGATCGGCACCTCTCGAACCTCCTCTTCCTCGGCCTCCTCTGAAGAAACCCCCACCTCCTCTTCCCCCTCCGCCTCCTCTGTAGGATCCTCCACCGGACCGGCCTCCTCCACCTCCGCCCTTCCCAGCCTCATCCACGCGGATCGTCCTGCCATCCACAGACTGCTCCGGAACACACACAGCGGATTAGTGGACAAATCACTGATTGGTGCACAGCATCATGGGTAATGTAGTTTCACACATTGACTGCCAGTGTTAAAAAGGTGCATCTTTTTAACCCTTTACCTGTAACCCCCCTTTTTTGAGCATTTTGTGAAAATGCACTAGCCAAACTTAAATGGTTGTAATTCATGAACCCTTTGGACTAAAGACTTATGGTTGGTCTCTTTTAAAAGACGACACTTGGCAGATTATTGCTGAAGTGGAAAATTTATAGAATTAAATTATATAAAAGTTATTGAAATTTAAGTTGTTATAAAAATATAATGCATATTTATTATTTTATTAAAAAATATATAAATTAATATAGGTTTCAGCCTAAAAAAGACAAAGTCAAAGCCAAAATTTGTTTTCTGTAAGACTTTTAGCTGCATAACCTCCAAAAATCCACTAGGGGTTAGACACCATATTGGTGATTCCTAAAGATTGATCTGGCAGATATTCTCCATATATATGATTTTCTGAATATTTTTGGCTAAGTACTAGAATCAATGTTTATGTTATGAACTTTTAGCATGAAAATCAAAGTTTGAATGATTAAAAGTGTGGTTGACTTTGTTACAAAGGTGAAAACGATTTTTTGATGCACATTGTCATGTATTAATCCATTACTCTTCCAAAATATACATTTTCTGCAAAATAATCAACAAATATGTATTCTTGAGTCTTAGACCTTTCCAATGATATAGTTTGTCATGACTAG
>NC_137102.1:62253751-62263751 GCF_949357685.1 Gobio gobio | reverse complement strand
GAGAAGGGAAGATGTTGGAGATCAGACTGAAGGCCGTGCGCGTGTCCGCGGTGTCGGAGATCCTGCAGCTGCACGAGGACGCGCTGATGCTGATGCGCGCGCAGCTCCTCCGGAGAGACGTCACACACCGCGCGTTCACAGGTAAACAGAATCTGCCCATGACCAGTTCATCTCCCTGACCAGCTGACGAACATGTGCTGTTTCCAGCGTTCGTCCCGTCGAGTTATGAACACTTATTTATGACTGTACAGTTTTTAAAGAGACAGTTCACCCCAAAATTTAAATTATCCCACAATTTACTCTCAACTCAACTCATCCTGGGTGTGTGTGACATTCTTCTGTCAGCCGGACACACTCTGAGTTATATTAATAATGTCCCAGCTTTATAATGGCTGTGGATGGAGGATGAGATTTTGAAGCCCAAAATAGCACATCCATCATAAAAGTGCTCCAGAGGTTAATAAAGGCCAAGAAAAATATCCATATTTATAACTCTATACACTATAATCACTGGCTTCTGCTAACGAGTTCAAGCACAAGAGTGACCTCTGACCTTTGAAACGTTCTGTTAATGTTACTGGAAGAACGTTCTGGCAATATTCTCTCAAAGTTCTTACAGTGAACATTCGTCATCTGGGCCTGTATAGATAAAACTTCCCAGAACTGACTGTAAAAATAAAAAACAAACATAATGTGGGGAGATGGTGGTCCAGTGGGTTAAACCACTAAACTGATAAGCAGAAGTTGCTGGTTCACCACCAGTTTAAGAGCAAGACACTTTACTCCATGTTGCTCCAGGGGGACTGTCCCTAAGTCGCTTTGGATAAAAGCGTCTGCCAAATTCATAAATGTAAATGTAACACTTGTAACACTCAAGAGTAACACTCAGAGAACACTCAAGAGTAACACTCAGAGAACACTCAAGAGTAACACTCAGAGAACACTCAAGAGTAACACTCAGAGAACACTCAAGAGTAACACTCAGAGAACACTCAAGAGTAACACTCAGAGAACACTCAAGAGTAACACTCAGAGAACACTCAAGAGTAACGCTCAGAGAACACTCAAGAGTAACGCTCAGAGAACACTCAAGAGTAACGCCCAGAGAACACTCAAGAGTAACGCTCAGAGAACACTCTAGAGTAACACTCAGAGAACACTCAAGAGTAACGCTCAGAGAACACTCAAGAGTAACGCTCAGAGAACACTCAAGAGTAACGCCCAGAGAACACTCAAGAGTAACGCCCAGAGAACACTCAAGAGTAACACTCAGAGAACACTCTAGAGTAACACTCAGAGAACACTCAAGAGTAACGCCCAGAGAACACTCAAGAGTAACGCTCAGAGAACACTCTAGAGTAACACTCAGAGAACACTCAAGAGTAACACTCAGAGAACACTCAAGAGTAACACTCAGAGAACACTCAAGAGTAACACTCAGAGAACACTCTAGAGTAACACTCAGAGAACACTCTAGAGTAACGCTCAGAGAACACTCAAGAGTAACGCTCAGAGAACACTCTAGAGTAACACTCAGAGAACACTCAAGAGTAACGCTCAGAGAACACTCAAGAGTAACGCTCAGAGAACACTCTAGAGTAACACTCAGAGAACACTCAAGAGTAACGCTCAGAGAACACTCAAGAGTAACGCTCAGAGAACACTCTAGAGTAACACTCAGAGAACACTCAAGAGTAACGCTCAGAGAACACTCAAGAGTAACGCTCAGAGAACACTCTAGAGTAACACTCAGAGAACACTCAAGAGTAACACTCAGAGAACACTCAAGAGTAACACTCAGAGAACACTCAAGAGTAACGCTCAGAGAACACTCAAGAGTAACGCTCAGAGAACACTCAAGAGTAACACTCAGAGAACACTCTAGAGTAACACTCAGAGAACACTCAAGAGTAACACTCAGAGAACACTCAAGAGTAACACTCAGAGAACACTCTAGAGTAACGCTCAGAGAACACTCAAGAGTAACGCTCAGAGAACACTCAAGAGTAACACTCAGAGAACACTCAAGAGTAACACTCAGAGAACACTCAAGAGTAACGCTCAGAGAACACTCAAGAGTAACACTCAGAGAACACTCTAGAGTAACACTCAGAGAACACTCAAGAGTAACGCTCAGAGAACACTCAAGAGTAACGCTCAGAGAACACTCAAGAGTAACACTCAGAGAACACTCAAGAGTAACACTCAGAGAACACTCAAGAGTAACGCTCAGAGAACACTCTAGAGTAACGCTCAGAGAACACTCAAGAGTAACGCTCAGAGAACACTCTAGAGTAACGCTCAGAGAACACTCAAGAGTAACGCTCAGAGAACACTCAAGAGTAACACTCAGAGAACACTCAAGAGTAACGCTCAGAGAACACTCAAGAGTAACACTCAGAGAACACTCAAGAGTAACGCTCAGAGAACACTCAAGAGTAACGCTCAGAGAACACTCAAGAGTAACACTCAGAGAACACTCAAGAGTAACACTCAGAGAACACTCAAGAGTAACGCTCAGAGAACACTCAAGAGTAACGCTCAGAGAACACTCAAGAGTAACGCTCAGAGAACACTCTAGAGTAACACTCAGAGAACACTCAAGAGTAACGCTCAGAGAACACTCAAGAGTAACACTCAGAGAACACTCTAGAGTAACACTCAGAGAACACTCAAGAGTAACGCTCAGAGAACACTCAAGAGTAACGCTCAGAGAACACTCAAGAGTAACACTCAGAGAACACTCAAGAGTAACGCTCAGAGAACACTCTAGAGTAACGCTCAGAGAACACTCAAGAGTAACGCTCAGAGAACACTCAAGAGTAACGCTCAGAGAACACTCAAGAGTAACACTCAGAGAACACTCAAGAGTAACGCTCAGAGAACACTCAAGAGTAACGCTCAGAGAACACTCAAGAGTAACGCTCAGAGAACACTCTAGAGTAACACTCAGAGAACACTCAAGAGTAACACTCAGAGAACACTCAAGAGTAACGCTCAGAGAACACTCAAGAGTAACGCTCAGAGAACACTCAAGAGTAACACTCAGAGAACACTCAAGAGTAACGCTCAGAGAACACTCAAGAGTAACGCTCAGAGAACACTCAAGAGTAACGCTCAGAGAACACTCAAGAGTAACACTCAGAGAACACTCAAGAGTAACACTCAGAGAACACTCAAGAGTAACACTCAGAGAACACTCAAGAGTAACAGTCAGAGAACACTCAAGAGTAACGCTCAGAGAACACTCAAGAGTAACATTCAGAGAACACTCAAGAGTAACAGTCAGAGAACACTCAAGAGTAACACTCAGAGAACACTCAAGAGTAACACTCAGAGAACACTCAAGAGTAACGCTCAGAGAACACTCAAGAGTAACATTCAGAGAACACTCAAGAGTAACAGTCAGAGAACACTCAAGAGTAACACTCAGAGAACACTCAAGAGTAACATTCAGAGAACACTCAAGAGTAACACTCAGAGAACACTCAAGAGTAACGCTCAGAGAACACTCAAGAGTAACACTCAGAGAACACTCAAGAGTAACATTCAGAGAACACTCAAGAGTAACACTCAGAGAACACTCAAGAGTAACAGTCAGAGAACACTCTAGAGTAACACTCAGAGAACACTCAAGAGTAACGCTCAGAGAACACTCAAGAGTAACGCTCAGAGAACACTCTAGAGTAACACTCAGAGAACACTCAAGAGTAACATTCAGAGAACACTCAAGAGTAACACTCAGAGAACACTCTAGAGTAACACTCAGAGAACACTCAAGAGTAACATTCAGAGAACACTCAAGAGTAACACTCAGAGAACACTCAAGAGTAACAGTCAGAGAACACTCAAGAGTAACACTCAGAGAACACTCAAGAGTAACATTCAGAGAACACTCAAGAGTAACGCTCAGAGAACACTCAAGAGTAACACTCAGAGAACACTCAAGAGTAACGCGTATTTCAACATTGATTTTTAAAAAGTTTTGAATGGTCAGAATTTTTTTTTTATAACTTAATGGGATTGTTTAATAAATCATTCTTGGAGTATATTTTAGTTAGCTGTGTTTAAGTTGGTTTTGTGTGGTCACTCATCATGGCTGCCCATATGAATGTTTAAAATCTGATTCCACACCGATTCTCCTTTTACGTGAATAGAAAAACATCCTCATTGTGAAATATAATGACCTATAGTAAAGCATCAGTAGCTCAGAGCTTGAGTGCTGTGGTTTGTTGCTGGGCGTCTCATTCAGAAGCTCGACGCTGCTCAGGACGAGGAAGACTTCGGCCGGTGGAGATGAAGCAGAACTGTCCTGAGATCACAGATGAGGAGGATCCGCAGACGGCCGCAGGAACACCAGATGAGCGGAGCGTCTCCGGACCGCAGTGATGCCGTGTTCTCCGGCAGAGAGAAGTGGTTCATCTGCCCGTTCTGCGGACGGAGCTTCTCACAGCTCAGCACAACCAGAAGATCCACCAGACATCAACACATCCCTCACATTCACTACAGCTCTACACAGATCACTGATCTTTATTTGTGTGACAAAAGCCCTATTCGCAGGGGATTAGTTGTATCTCGTGTGATTTAGAAATTACTCCCCCACATCTGAATTTTGCGGCACATTCGCATGGGATAAGCAAACCTGTGATCTTACTCGAATTTACTGACTATCTCACGGATATGATGTCAAGACTAAATGTTTTTTCGTTATAGATATAGCTGTATATCATTTTGATTGTTTTATAGTAATACAAATAATTTAGTTCAGTTAGAGAACAGACGCTACAATTGAAAACTTAACTGAGCAATATAATACGGCGGAAGATTCAGTTTTAAAGCTAAATGTAAAAGCGCCCATTTAAGCGAGTAGTTGTACGGTTCTGTTTTTGTGTTTTTCATTAAGAATAATATTAAACACACTATTCAAGCAATTTACTCCCAAATTGCTCATTCTAAAGTGAAAGTATAATCCGCGCGGCCGTTAATTCATAACGGTGCGCATTATATGCACCCTAGCGCCATTCTTCGTGAAAGATAAAGATAGAAATGCGCACAGGACACAAAAACCTTGCAAAAATGATATACGATCCGCCTAATCCCGGCAAAATCACAGAGATGCCGATTCGCACGGGACTAATGTTATCACAGGACCTCGGTGTTCGGCGAAATATGGTAGATAATTTGCGGGGGAATTTTTACTTTACAAATTACAGACATGGCCAATTCGCACGGGATTAAGATCACAGACATTCTCTGCAATTATTACAAATAACCAGAGGTCCCCAGATAATACTAATCCCGTGCGAATAGGGCTTAACTCAACTTTAGAAATATACAAAACACACACATACACTATATCACCAGAAGTGTTGTTTCGCCCCTTCACACACACATGAGCTTCCCATTCTCAATCCGTAGGGTTTAATATGGAGTCTCAGCTCTAACAGCTTCAGCTCTTCTTTCCTCGAGGTTTAGGAGTGTGTTTATGGGGATTCTTCATTTGTGATGTTGGACGAGAAGGCCTGGCTCTCAGTCTCCGCTCTAATTCATCCCAAAGCTGTTCTATCGGGTTGAGGTCAGGACTCCAGTTCCTCCACCAAACTCCTCATCCATGTCTTTATGGAGCGACGCTTTGAGCACTGGAGCAGTCATGCTGGGACAGGAAGGGGCCGTCCCCAAACTGATCCCACAAAGTCGGGAGCATGAAATTGTCCAAAATGTTTTGGTGAAGCATTAAGTGTTCCTTTCACTGGAACTAACCCCTGAAAAACAACCCCACCCCATAATCCTTTACACTTGGCACAATGCAGTCAGGCAAGTCCCGTTCTCCTGGCAACCGCCAAACCCAGACTCGTCCATGGGATTGTCAGACAGAGAAGCGTGATTGGTCACTCAGAGAACACGTCTCCACTGCTCTAGAGTCCAGTGGCGGCGCACTTTACCCCACTGCATCCCACGCTTTGGTGATGTAAGGCTTGGATGAGCTGCTCGGCCATGGAAACCCATTCCATGAAGCTCTACACACTGTTCTTGAGCTCATCTGAAGGCCACAGAAGTTTGGAGGTCTGGAGCTCTTGACTCTGCAGAAAGCTGGCCACTTCTGTGACCCTCAGCATGCGCTGACCCCGCTCTGTGACCCTCAGCATGCGCTGACCCCGCTCTGTGACCCTCAGCATGCGCTGACCCCGCTCTGTGACCCTCAGCATGTGCTGACCCCGCTCTGTGACCCTCAGCATGTGCTGACCCCGCTCTGTGACCCTCAGCATGTGCTGACCCCGCTCTGTGACCCTCATCATGTGCTGACCCCGCTCTGTGACCCTCAGCATGTGCTGACCCCGCTCTGTGACCCTCAGCATGTGCTGACCCCGCTCTGTGGCCCTCAGCATGCGCTGACCCAGCTCTGTGGCCCTCAGCATGCGCTGACCCCGCTCTGTGGCCCTCAGCATGCGCTGACCCCGCTCTGTGACCCTCAGCATGTGCTGACCCCGCTCTGTGACCCTCAGCATGTGCTGACCCCGCTCTGTGACCCTCAGCATGTGCTGACCCCGCTCTGTGACCCTCAGCATGCGTTGACCCCGCTCTGTGACCCTCAGCATGTGCTGACCCCGCTCTGTGACCCTCAGCATGTGCTGACCCCGCTCTGTGACCCTCAGCATGTGCTGACCCCGCTCTGTGAGTTGCTGTTGTGTCCAATGGCTTCCACTTTGTTCTAATCCCATTAACAGTTGAGCGTGGAATATTTAGTGTAATATTTGGTCTTATTGCACAGGCTCCACCAATCACGGCTTGAGTTCTCTGAGCTCCTGAGAGCGGCCCATTCACACACACACACACACACACACACACACACACACACACACACACACACACACACACACACACACACACACACACACACACACACACACACACACACACACACACACACACACACACACACACACACACACACACACACACACACACACACACTCCTGAGAGCGGCCCATTCTCACACTAATGTGTGTAGAAGCGAACACACACACACAAACACACACACACACACACACACACACACACACACACACACACACACACACACTCCTGAGAGCGGCCCATTCTCACACTAATGTGTGTAGAAGCGAACACACACACACACACACACACACACACACACACACACACACACATACTCCTGAGAGCGGCCCATTCTCTCACTAATGTGTGTAGAAGCAAACACACACACACACACACACACACACACACTCCTGAGAGCGGCCCATTCTCTCACTAATGTGTGTAGAAGCAAACACACACACACACACTCCTGAGAGCGGCCCATTCTCTCTCTAGTGTGTGTAGAAGCAAACACACACACACACACACACACTCCTGAGAGCGGCCCATTCTCACACTAATGTGTGTAGAAGCGAACACACACACACACACAAACACACACACACACACACACACACACACACACACACACTCCTGAGAGCGGCCCATTCTCACACTAATGTGTGTAGAAGCGAACACACACACACACACACACACACACACATACTCCTGAGAGCGGCCCATTCTCTCACTAATGTGTGTAGAAGCAAACACGCAAACACACACACACACACACACACACTCCTGAGAGCGGCCCATTCTCTCTCTAGTGTGTGTAGAAGCAAACACACACACACACACACACACTCCTGAGAGCCTCTGCAGGCCTAGAGCTGGAGTTACACACCTGTGGCCATGAAGTGTTGAACTCCTGAACTCAGGGATGAGGAGCGGCTCAACACTTCTGTAGTGTATGAACGTCAGATGTTTAAACTCTTCAGAAACTAGTCAGGCTCACATTAGATATCTTTATTTAACTGAAGTTGCTAACAATATACATTCAGGATTCATCAGTTATGAACTTACAACAAAAAAGCATTTATCAATTTCAACATGTACAAGTTGCATCTGCTAATGTAATGGAGCGAACATGAACTATACTGTACAAATGATTATTTTAAAGCTGTAGATAAAATACTTTTTCAACATGTTTCATTCATTGCCATTTGTTTGTGCCGTTTCCGAGTGACGAATGTTTCTATGAACAGATGAACAGTTGAGATGAGTGAATACTGGAACAGTGGTGCTCCTGGATAGATAGTACAGTAAAGTACAGTAAAGTGTTGAAGACTCATCACACACTCGCCACAACAGCCAAGAAATCATCAAACTCAGAATCACAACATTAACACACGGCACAATAATGTAACAAATACAGCGATGGAGTAAATATAAATCCGTCCGGAATATCGACGGACGAACCGCTTGAGGTTTGTGCCATAATCATATTAATGTACATCTGTACAGCAGCAACAATAACTGAAGGAGCAGGACACTAACAGAGAGGCTTTATATGGAGGAGGAATATTTCACTGTTACTGGAGTTATGATCAGATTAATGAGCAGAACAGAGTCTTGTGTACTATAAATATAAACATCCTAGAACACAAAAGAGTATTTTAATATCATGACAGATGAATATGTAATGAACAGTGCAAATTCAAACAAAAGTGAAAGTCTGACGTGTGTCTGTTATGGTGGAATTGATTATCATATCATAAAGCGACACTTCATCACAGTTTGGTTGTCTCGACACTGAGAGGTAGAAACACATCCGTACGCCAGTCAACGTCTGCTCAACGTCTGCTCAACGTCTGATGAACGTCTGCTCAACGCCTGCTCAACGCCTGCTCAACGTCTGCTCAACGTCTGATGAACGTCTTCTCAACGCCTGCTCAACGTCTGATGAACGTCTGATGAATGTCTGCTCAACGCCTGCTCAACGTCTGCTCAACGTCTGCTCAACGCCTGATGAACGTCTGCTCAACGCCTGCTCAACGTCTGCTCAACGTCTGCTCAACGCCTGATGAACGTCTGCTCAACGCCTGCTCAACATCTGATGAACGTCTGCTCAACGTCTGCTGAACGTCTGATGAATGTCTGCTCAACGTCTGCTCAACGTCTGATGAACGCCTGCTCAACGTCTGCTCAACGTCTGCTCAACGCCTGATGAACGTCTGCTCAACGCCTGCTCAACGTCTGCTCAATGCTTGATGAACGTCTGCTCAACATCTGCTCAACGTCTGCTGAACGTCTGCTCAACGTCTGCTCAACATCTGCTCAACGTCTGCTCAACATCTGCTCAACGTCTGCTGAACGTCTGCTCAACGTCTGCTCAACGCCTGCTCAACGTCTGCTCAACATCTGCTCAACGTCTGCTCAACATCTGCTCAACGTCTGCTGAACGTCTGCTCAACGTCTGCTGAACGTCTGCTCAACGTCTGCTCAACGCCTGCTCAACGTCTGCTCAATGCCTGATGAACGTCTGCTCAACGTCTGCTCAACGCCTGCTCAACGTCTGCTCAATGCCTGATGAACGTCTGCTCAACGCCTGCTCAACGTCTGCTCAACGTCTGCTCAACGTCTGCTCAACGTCTGCTCAACGTCTGCTCAACGTCTGCTCAACGTCTGCTCAACGTCTGCTCAACGTCTCTATCGTTTACCATCCTATCCTCGCATGGAAGTGTGTGTGTGTGTGTGTGTGTGTGTGTTTGCTGATCATCAGTCCAAACATTCATATTAAAAATCTATAGTTCCCTCGTGTTGCTCCAAACCCGGAAAGAATGTGAGGCATGTTCCTATAATGTTGTGTGTGTGTGTGTGTGTGTGTGTGTAACAGTGGGGGTCCTCATCAGGTGATCTGTCCGAGTGTGTGTGTGTGTGTGTAGCAGTGGAATCAGCTGATCTGTCCGAGTGTGTGTGTGTGTGTGTAGCAGTGGAATCAGCTGATCTGTCTGCGCGCGGCGGGTATGATGATGGCGTTGGCGTTGTCCTTGGGCGTCATGCGTCCGTCGCTGCACTGGAAGTAGTTGGAGAGCGCCTCCTGGATCTGGTGTGGGCCGGCCTCCTCTCCCTCAGGGATTCGCTCCCGCTGCACATCCCTCTCCCGGTGGATCTCCCTCTC
>NC_137102.1:62238751-62251251 GCF_949357685.1 Gobio gobio | reverse complement strand
GAGTTGATCATGTGATCTGGTGTGTGTGGAGTTGATCATGTGATCTGGTGTGTGTGGAGTTGATCATGTGATCTGGTGTGTGTGGAGTTGATCATGTGATCTGGAGTGTGTGGAGTTGAACATGTGATCTGGTGTGTGTGGAGTTGATCATGTGATCTGGTGTGTGTGGAGTTGAACGTGATCTGGTGTGTGTGGAGTGTGTGTGGAGTTGAACATGTGATCTGGTGTGTATGGAGTTGAACATGTGATCTGGTGTGTGTGGAGTTGAACATGTGATCTGGTGTGTGTGGAGTTGAACATGTGATCTGGTGTGTGTGGAGTTGAACATGTGATCTGGTGTGTGTGGAGTTGAACACGTGATCTGGTGTGTGTGGAGTTGAACACGTGATCTGGTGTGTGTGGAGTTGAACACGTGATCTGGTGTGTGTGGAGTTGAACACGTGATCTGGTGTGTGTGGAGTTGAACACGTGATCTGGTGTGTGTGGAGTTGAACACGTGATCTGGTGTGTGTGGAGCTGAACATGTGATCTGGTGTGTGTGGAGTTGAACACGTGATCTGGTGTGTGTGGAGTTGAACACGTGATCTGGTGTGTGTGGAGTTGAACATGTGATCTGGTGTGTGTGGAGCTGAACGTGATCTGGTGTGTGTGGAGTTGATCATGTGATCTGGTGTGTGTGGAGTTGAACACGTGATCTGGTGTGTGTGGAGTTGAACACGTGATCTGGTGTGTGTGGAGTTGAACACGTGATCTGGTGTGTGTGGAGTTGAACACGTGATCTGGTGTGTGTGGAGTTGAACACGTGATCTGGTGTGTGTGGAGCTGAACGTGATCTGGTGTGTGTGGAGTTGAACACGTGATCTGGTGTGTGTGGAGTTGAACACGTGATCTGGTGTGTGTGGAGTTGAACACGTGATCTGGTGTGTGTGGAGTTGAACACGTGATCTGGTGTGTGTGGAGTTGAACACGTGATCTGGTGTGTGTGGAGTTGAACACGTGATCTGGTGTGTGTGGAGTTGAACACGTGATCTGGTGTGTGTGGAGTTGAACACGTGATCTGGTGTGTGTGGAGTTGAACACGTGATCTGGTGTGTGTGGAGTTGAACATGTGATCTGGTGTGTGTGGAGCTGAACATGCGATCTGGTGTGTGTGGAGTTGATCATGTGATCTGGTGTGTGTGGAGTTGATCATGTGATCTGGTGTGTGTGGAGTTGATCATGTGATCTGGTGTGTGTGTGGAGTTGAACATGTGATCTGGTGTGTGTGGAGTTGAACATGTGATCTGGTGTGTGTGGAGTTGATCATGTGATCTGGTGTGTGTGGAGTTGATCATGTGATCTGGTGTGTGTGTGGAGTTGAACATGTGATCTGGTGTGTGTGGAGTTGAACATGTGATCTGGTGTGTGTGGAGTTGATCATGTGATCTGGTGTGTGTGGAGTTGAACATGTGATCTGGTGTGTGTGGAGTTGATCATGTGATCTGGTGTGTGTGGAGTTGAACATGTGATCTGGTGTGTGTGGAGCTGAACGTGATCTGGTGTGTGTGGAGTTGAACATGTGATCTGGTGTGTGTGGAGCTGAACATGTGATCTGGTGTGTGTGGAGCTGAACGTGATCTGGTGTGTGTGGAGTTGAACATGTGATAACGACGATGTGTCGATGGACACGAGATTTTTCAACTTAAGCGATTTGCGCGTTCAAAGCGCTCAATTTGCGTCATTCGCGCCGCAGAATGCCATTTCACATCTCTGTATTGACTTAACATGTAAATCACTCACGCGAATCACATCTGGTGTGAACGCAGCATTAGAGGCATTTTCAGTTCATCAGAGTTAAAGGCTCATAACACACACACACACACACACACACACACACACACACACACATACACACACACAAGCTTCGTTTGGTTACAGGAGCGGTCGGCGGCGCTGGCATTGTGTTTTTAGACACAAGATCAACAATGTCACTAAAGAAGTGTGTGTGTGTGTCAGTGGCGTAACTTTGCTTTGAAAAGTGGTGGGGACAGCGCACAACTCGTTTTGCTATGTGTTTATTTAACACGGTGACGCATTGCTGCCACATACATATTATTTTTCCACTCAATTATGTAGTAATAACGAGATCTTGTGTCATAAAAACGACGTATGCAGAATATTTTTCTCGTTAAAATGACATGTATTTTCTCCTAATAAGGGCATGTGTTGTATAGTGATGTGTGTATATGTCTGTCTCCATATTAGAGAATGTATTTAGCCCATGCCTTTGTCACACTTGTTTGAAAAGCTGCCTCATCCGCTGCCTGAATCAGTGGCAGTGCCCACAGCACGAAATTGTTGTTGTAATGTATTGATGTAGCCTTTAGTTGATATCAGCCATGGGCAGCAGCAGGTGCCATGGAGCGCTCATGATTAGCCTGAGTGGCGTAACTTTAACCTCGTAATGACGGACCCCGGAGCAGCCACAAATATCATAACTATCAATAGGCCTACTGTAATTAAGACATTCTATAAATGTATTAAAAAGAAAGACGCTTTCAGCCTTACTCAACGGCCACGGAAACAGGCCAGTGGGTTCAATCCATTTCCCGCGTTCTTATTTTGCTTCCGATGTATTAAATATACCTTGATCAAAATTAAAATACAATTAACTTTTCATCATCAACATATAAAAATTAAAACAATAATACAATAGGCTAATATTTAAACATATAGCCTAACTATGAATCTAAATAGGCTACGTTTTGCATGTATGTAGCCTACTACAAAATGTATTTTGTTTATTAAACGCAAAGTTTTTAATTTCAAATTTAATTTCTAAATTCAGTTCATATTTCCAACAAATGAAATTCTGCAAAAAAAACCCTGCAACAATGGAAAAATATTAAAGAATTCGCGGGCGCTTTCGTCGGCATGAGTATATAGGCTATAAAACGCACAATATATCTGGAGACATGGAGTGGGGTCAGACGTGATTTCTATTGAGTGTTGTTTTGCAGAAATCATTTCTTTAAAGTGAATTTCGTTTTCTATAAATTGTATTTTAATTTTGATCAAGGTTTCATAAACTAATGGCCTGTATATTTAATACATAAGAAGCAAAATAAGAACGCCGGGAATGGATTGATGTGCGTAACGAACCCACTGGCCTGTTTCCGCGGCCTTTGAGTAAGGCTGAAAGCGTCTTTCTTTTTAATACATTTCTAGAATATATGTATTACAGTATAGCAAACAATATATTACAGTAGGCCTATTATAGATAGTTATGATATTTGTGCACCGGGGTCCGTGATTTCTAGGTTAAAGTTACGCCACTGATGCGAACATGAGCGGTCCATGGCATCTGTTACCCGTAACGAAGCGGGAAAACTCGAGTCTCCATCATGCAAATTCAAACATTTCACTCGTCTCTGTGTGTGGCAGCAATGCGTCACAATAACCTGCGTAAGTAAAAGTCCATCATTCTTTACTGATTATGGTATGTTTGGACAGAAGACGAGTTCTTTATTAAACTCATAAAAAAACAATAGAATAGAAAATGCCACAATTTATCAAGAGCTTGAAGCAGATAAGAGAGAGAAACACCCAGAAACACCTCATGCCACTCAAGTATAAGGGGCTTTCCAGGCCATCAGTGCTTGAATAACACACACACACACACACACACACACACACACACACACACACACACACACACACACACACACACACACACACACACACACACACACACACACACACACACACACACACACACACACACACACACACACACACACACACACACACACACACACACACACACGCGTCTCCTTCCATCAATAATAATGGCGTGCGGTGGCTGGGATATACGTAAACCTAACAACATACGTGGCATAATATTTGGAATGACTTCTCACGTGAGGAAAAAAATAGTTTTAGTCGCATAACATCAGTTAATGGAAACGCTGTCATTTCGCAATATTTTTTTTATCGACTATTAGGAAATGTGGCAAAAGTTTTGCGCAAATCTGTAATGGAAAAAAAAGCTTCTGACCGGCGGAAAAATGTGTTAAATGAATGAATTACGATTTGTAGATCGTGCTTTTGCTTTAATACACAAGTTCCGCAATCTATTTTTCAATTACTTTTAAAAAGTGGTGGGGACACACCCGTAAATTACGCCTATGTGTGTGTGTGAGGGAAAGATCACCTTGTTCAGCTTCACACATAATGTGAGTGTGTGTGTGCGAGTCTGTGTGTGAGTGTGTGTCTGTGTGTGTGCATCTGTGTGTCTGCGAGTCTGTGTGTGTGTGCGAGTCTGTGTTTGAGTGTGCAGCTGTGTGTCTCCGAGTCTGTGTGTGAGTGTGTGTGTGCGAGTCTGTGTGTGAGTGTGTGTCTGTGTGTGTGTATCTGTGTGTCTCCGAGTCTGTGTGTGAGTGTGTGTGTGTGTGCGAGTCTGTGTGTGAGTGTGCAGCTGTGTGTCTCCGAGTCTGTGTGTGAGTGTGTGTGTGTGTGTGTGTGTGTGTGTGTGCGAGTCTGTGTGTGAGTGTGTGTCTGTGTGTGTGCATCTGTGTGTCTCCAAGTCTGTGTGTGAGTGTGCGAGTCTGTGTTTGAGTGTGCATCTGTGTGTCTCCAAGTCTGTGTGTGAGTGTGCGAGTCTGTGTTTGAGTGTGCATCTGTGTGTCTCCAAGTCTGTGTGTGAGTGTGCGAGTCTGTGTTTGAGTGTGCATCTGTGTGTCTCCAAGTCTGTGTGTGAGTGTGCGAGTCTGTGTTTGAGTGTGCATCTGTGTGTCTCCAAGTCTGTGTGCGAGTCTGTGTGTGAGTGTGTGTGTGTGTGTGTGTGTGCGAGTCTGTGTGTGAGTGTGCATCTGTGTGTCTCCGAGTCTGTGTGTGTATCTGTGTGTCTCCGAGTCTGTGTGTGAGTGTGTGTGTGTGTGTGTGTGCGAGTCTGTGTGTGAGTGTGCAGCTGTGTGTCTCCGAGTCTGTGTGTGAGTGTCTGTGTGTGAGTGTGTGTCTGTGTGTGTGCATCTGTGTGTCTCCAAGTCTGTGTGTGAGTGTGCGAGTCTGTGTTTGGGTGTGCATCTGTGTGTCTCCAAGTCTGTGTGTGAGTGTGTGCGAGTCTGTGTGTGAGTGTGTGTGTGTGTGTGTGTGTGTTTGAGTGTGCATCTGTGTGTCTCCAAGTCTGTGTGTGAGTGTGTGCGAGTCTGTGTGTGAGTGTGTGTGTGTGTGTGTGTGTGTGCGAGTCTGTGTGTGAGTGTGTGTGTGTGTGTGAGTCTGTGTGCATCTGTGTGTCTGCGAGTCTGTGTGTGTGTGTGTGCGAGTCTGTGTGTGAGTGTGCATCTGTGTGTCTCCGAGTCTGTGTGTGAGTGTGTGCGAGTCTGTGTGTGAGTGTGTGTGTGTGTGTGAGTCTGTGTGCATCTGTGTGTCTGCGAGTCTGTGTGTGTGTGTGTGCGAGTCTGTGTGTGAGTGTGCATCTGTGTGTCTCCGAGTCTGTGTGTGAGTGTGTGCGAGTCTGTGTGTGAGTGTGTGTGTGTGTGTGTGTGTGTGTGCGAGTCTGTGTGTGAGTGTGCATCTGTGTGTCTCCGAGTCTGTGTGTGAGTGTGTGCGAGTCTGTGTGTGAGTGTGTGTGTGTGTGTGTGTGAGTCTGTGTGCATCTGTGTGTCTGCGAGTCTGTGTGTGTGTGTGTGCGAGTCTGTGTGTGAGTGTGCATCTGTGTGTCTCCGAGTCTGTGTGTGAGTGTGTGCGAGTCTGTGTGTGAGTGTGTGTGTGTGTGTGAGTCTGTGTGCATCTGTGTGTCTGCGAGTCTGTGTGTGAGTGTGTGCGAGTCTGTGTGTGTGTGTGCATCTGTGTGTCTGCGAGTCTGTGTGTGAGAGTGTGTCTGTGTGTGTGTGTGCGTGAGTGTGTCTGTGTGTGTGTGTCTGTGTGTGTGCGAGTGTGTGTGTCTGTGTGTGTGTGAGTGTGTATCTGTGTGAGTGTGTGTGTGTGCTGAACTCACCGCCACTGATAAAACACTTTTATTCATCATGCCGTCCATCATCAGTGAAGTATCCTCCGCCTGCAGAACACACACATACAGGAACACACACACACACACACACACTTTACTTCACAAAAATCATGTTAATGAAGCCAGAGCTGCTTAAATCATCCACTTTATATTATAAACATCAAGTAAAGAAGAATCTCTGAGTCAAGAGAAAGAGCTGAGAGTTAAAGGCACAGTGTGTAAGATCTCCTCTAGATCAGTGTTTGATATTAGTGCATCATCCCAAATGTGTAAATCAGTGATTTTGCCCGTGTGTGTGTGTGTGTGTGTTGCCCATCAGTGACATCATCCCCGCGTCCGGTGTTATTGTGCAGTAACCATGGCAACACTAGCTGCTTTAATATCTGCTGTGTTTTATTAGCCACTGTTTGGATCATTGATGGACAGAAGCTCCTCATTGTTCTCCAGCTCAACACAGTTAGTCTGATTGTGTGAATCTGCTGCTGCTGATTTACCCAGAATGCCACGTTTTACCGCCTCATATGATCTCACTCACTGCAGTGTGAACAAGTGTCTCATAGTAGCGCCCAGACAACCTTACAACATCACTTTAACACACACACATGTGTGTGAGAGGATCAAACACACACACACACACGAGCGGAAGAAGTGGAAGCGCTCGCGGCAGAATAAAAGCTCCGCCCACTCAAGAGTCAAGACACGCCTCTGAGTCGAGGAATTACACACTGCGCCTTTAATGAGAGTAAAGCTGAGAGCAGGTGTGTGTGTGTGTGTGTTAGACATGTGTGTGTGAGAGTGTGTGTATATGTGTGAGAGTGTGTGTGTGAGACTGTGTGTATATGTGTGTGAGAGTGTGTGTGTGTGTATATGTGTGTGTGTGTACCGCGTTCCGGGGGTCAGAAGTGATGGAGTTGAGTCTCCTCATCGACACCTGCCGTGATAGGCTGAGCATTTCCTCCCTGAGACACAAACACGGCGTCATGTGACGTTATCTCCTGATAATCTCAAGGTCAAAGGTCACAGACTCACGTTCTGGAACTGAGCGCCCGCTTCAGCTTCCTGTTCTTCTGTCTGAGGTGGCAGTTGGTGAAGATGATGGTTACCACGACGACGAGCACCAGAGCCCCGACGACAGACGCCCCGACGATGATGAGGAGAGTCTCAGACGGGCTCTTCATCGCCTCAGGAGATCGACCTACAGCAGAACCAGTGTGTGTTAGACGTGTGTGTGTGTGTGTGTGTGTGTGAGACGGGCTCTTCATCGCCTCAGGAAACTCAGGAGATCGACCTACAGCAGAACCAGTGTGTGTTAGACGCCAGAGAACCAGTGTGTGTTAGACGCCAGAGAACCAGTGTGTGTTCAGACGCCAGAGAACCAGTGTGTGTTAGACGCCAGAGAACCAGTGTGTGTCAGACGCCAGAGAACCAGTGTGTGTTAGACGCCAGAGAACCAGTGTGTGTTACACGCCAGAGAACCAGTGTGTGTTAGACGCCAGAGAACCAGTGTGTGTTAGACGCCAGAGAACCAGTGTGTGTTCAGACGCCAGAGAACCAGTGTGTGTTAGACGCCAGAGAACCAGTGTGTGTTCAGACGCCAGAGAACCAGTGTGTGTTCAGACGCCAGAGAACCAGTGTGTGTTAGACGCCAGAGAACCAGTGTGTGTTAGACGCCAGAGAACCAGTGTGTGTTCAGACGCCAGAGAACCAGTGTGTTAGACGCCAGAGAACCAGTGTGTGTTAGACGCCAGAGAACCAGTGTGTGTTAAACGCCAGAGAACCAGTGTGTGTTAGACGCCAGAGAACCAGTGTGTGTTAGACGCCAGAGAACCAGTGTGTGTTAGACGCCAGAGAACCAGTGTGTGTTAGACGCCAGAGAACCAGTGTGTGTTCAGACGCCAGAGAACCAGTGTGTGTTAGACGCCAGAGAACCAGTGTGTGTTAGACGCCAGAGAACCAGTGTGTGTTAGACGCCAGAGAACCAGTGTGTGTTAGACGCCAGAGAACCAGTGTGTGTTAGACGCCAGAGAACCAGTGTGTTAGACGCCAGAGAACCAGTGTGTGTTAAACGCCAGAGAACCAGTGTGTGTTCAGACGCCAGAGAACCAGTGTGTGTTAGACGCCAGAGAACCAGTGTGTGTTAGACGCCAGAGAACCAGTGTGTGTTAGACGCCAGAGAACCAGTGTGTGTTAGACGCCAGAGAACCAGTGTGTGTTAGACGCCAGAGAACCAGTGTGTGTTAGACGCCAGAGAACCAGTGTGTGTTCAGACGCCAGAGAACCAGTGTGTGTTAGACGCCAGAGAACCAGTGTGTGTTAGACGCCAGAGAACCAGTGTGTGTTAGACGCCAGAGAACCAGTGTGTGTTAGACGCCAGAGAACCAGTGTGTGTTCAGACGCCAGAGAACCAGTGTGTGTTCAGACGCCAGAGAACCAGTGTGTGTTAGACGCCAGAGAACCAGTGTGTGTTAGACGCCAGAGAACCAGTGTGTGTTCAGACGCCAGAGAACCAGTGTGTGTTAGACGCCAGAGAACCAGTGTGTGTTAGACGCCAGAGAACCAGTGTGTGTTCAGACGCCAGAGAACCAGTGTGTGTTAGACGCCAGAGAACCAGTGTGTTAGACGCCAGAGAACCAGTGTGTGTTAAACGCCAGAGAACCAGTGTGTGTTCAGACGCCAGAGAACCAGTGTGTGTTAGACGCCAGAGAACCAGTGTGTGTTAGACGCCAGAGAACCAGTGTGTGTTAGACGCCAGAGAACCAGTGTGTGTTAGACGCCAGAGAACCAGTGTGTGTTAGACGCCAGAGAACCAGTGTGTGTTCAGACGCCAGAGAACCAGTGTGTGTTCAGACGCCAGAGAACCAGTGTGTGTTAGACGCCAGAGAACCAGTGTGTGTTAGACGCCAGAGAACCAGTGTGTGTTCAGACGCCAGAGAACCAGTGTGTGTTAGACGCCAGAGAACCAGTGTGTGTTAGACGCCAGAGAACCAGTGTGTGTTAGACGCCAGAGAACCAGTGTGTGTTCAGACGCCAGAGAACCAGTGTGTGTTAGACGCCAGAGAACCAGTGTGTTAGACGCCAGAGAACCAGTGTGTGTTAAACGCCAGAGAACCAGTGTGTGTTAGACGCCAGAGAACCAGTGTGTGTTAGACGCCAGAGAACCAGTGTGTGTTAAACGCCAGAGAACCAGTGTGTGTTAGACGCCAGAGAACCAGTGTGTGTTAGACGCCAGAGAACCAGTGTGTGTTAGACGCCAGAGAACCAGTGTGTGTTAGACGCCAGAGAACCAGTGTGTGTTCAGACGCCAGAGAACCAGTGTGTGTTAGACGCCAGAGAACCAGTGTGTGTTCAGACGCCAGAGAACCAGTGTGTGTTAGACGCCAGAGAACCAGTGTGTGTTAGACGCCAGAGAACCAGTGTGTGTTCAGACGCCAGAGAACCAGTGTGTGTTAGACGCCAGAGAACCAGTGTGTGTTCAGACGCCAGAGAACCAGTGTGTGTTAGACGCCAGAGAACCAGTGTGTGTTAGACGCCAGAGAACCAGTGTGTGTTAGACGCCAGAGAACCAGTGTGTGTTAGACGCCAGAGAACCAGTGTGTGTTAGACGCCAGAGAACCAGTGTGTGTTAGACGCCAGAGAACCAGTGTGTGTTCAGACGCCAGAGAACCAGTGTGTGTTAGACGCCAGAGAACCAGTGTGTGTTAGACGCCAGAGAACCAGTGTGTGTTCAGACGCCAGAGAACCAGTGTGTGTTCAGACGCCAGAGAACCAGTGTGTGTTAGACGCCAGAGAACCAGTGTGTGTTAGACGCCAGAGAACCAGTGTGTGTTAGACGCCAGAGAACCAGTGTGTGTTAGACGCCAGAGAACCAGTGTGTGTTCAGACGCCAGAGAACCAGTGTGTGTTAGACGCCAGAGAACCAGTGTGTGTTAGACGCCAGAGAACCAGTGTGTGTTAGACGCCAGAGAACCAGTGTGTGTTAGACGCCAGAGAACCAGTGTGTGTTAGACGCCAGAGAACCAGTGTGTGTTCAGACGCCAGAGAACCAGTGTGTGTTAGACGCCAGAGAACCAGTGTGTGTTAGACGCCAGAGAACCAGTGTGTGTTCAGACGTGTGTGTTCAGACGTGTGTGTGTGTGTGTGTGTTCAGACGTGTGTGTGTGTGTGTTCAGACGTGTGTGTGTGTGTTCAGACGTGTGTGTGTGTGTGTTCAGACGTGTGTGTGTGTGTGTTCAGACGTGTGTGTGTGTGTGTTCAGACGTGTGTGTGTGTGTGTTCAGACGTGTGTGTGTGTGTGTGTGTTCAGACGTGTGTGTGTGTGTTCAGCCGCTGTGTAATATCACTCATGGGGCGGCTCACAGCTCTTGATTATTACGCAGGAATGAGAGTTTAGTTCCTGACATATCGGCCTAGAACATCACAACTTCTCATTTCCCGTCGTTTAATTTTATTCAATTTAATTTAATTACTTAAGTTATTTAATTATGTAATAAGATTTAATTTAAATATTTAATTTAATTCTTAAAATTGTATGTAATTATTTAATTAATTAATTTAATTATTTTATGTGATTTGTGTTATTTTATTTAATAAATTAATACAAATGGAATCAAATCAAACAAAATTATTTAAATAATTACATTAAAATTAAATTATTTAATTTAACTTATTTAATTATGTGATTGCATTTAATTTAATCGTTTTATTTTATTCAATTTAGTTATTTTATTTATTCAATTTAATTAATTATTTAAATTATTTATTATGATTTGATTATGTTATTTTATTAAATTATTTAAGTTTATTTAATAATGTAATTTTATTTAAATTAATTATTTATATTTAATGTATTGATTTAATTTAATTTGATTTATTTAATAGTTTAATTTGATTTAAGTCCATTCTTTAATTTTATAAAATGTAACTCTTTAATTTAATTATTTAATGTTATTTAATAAAGTGATGTAATTCCACAATTATTTAATTTTTAATTGTATTATTTAATGTATTTATTCAATTTAATAATTTAGTGTAATTTAATTATTTCATGTGATTTAATTGTTATTTAATTTAATTATTTAAGATTATTTAATAATGTAATTTTATTTAATTTAGGTCAATTCTTTAATTTTATTTAATTTCAGTCCATTCTTTAATTGTTGACTGTGCTGTAATTCCGCCACATGGGGGCAGCAGACTCAGGAGAGCTTGAGGAAGAGGAAGCTGAGTCTCTCTCACTGGACGAAGGCCGCGTTTCAATTGTTCTCTGAGTCACTGTCGTCTGTGATTAACATCTAAATTTACACATCATGAGGAAGTCAAAGAGGCTTGGGCTGTGTGACAATAACAGCGCAAACATCCTCAGAACATTATGAGAACAAACACACGGCTTCTTAATAAACACGTTTCTGCTGAAATATATGGAGAATATAAAACAATCTCAACTCAAAAAGGATTATATTCCTGAGGTGACGTCTGGCCTTGTGTGGTGATGGTTCTGATCGCTGACATGATGGAAGTTCCCGAGCGGTTCAGATCATCAGTGTGTGTGTGTGTGTGTGTGTGTGTGATGATCCGCTCTGTGTCATTAGTTTCTTTATTAGATTGAACACCTACTTGCGATCTCCAGTCTGAACTGGGCTTTCGCGGTTCCCACAGTGTTTCCTGTCTGGCAGACGTACAGACCCTCATCCGTCAGCTCCAGCGGCCGAGCGAACACCAGCCTGTCCATCTGAACCAACACACCCTCCGGCAGACGGCCGTCCTGCCTGAAACACACACACACACACACACACACACACACACACACACACACACGTTGGGTTTTCATGTTTTATGGGGACTTTCAATAGGCGTAATAGTTTTTATACCGTACAAACTGTATATTCTATCCCCCTACACTGCCCCTAAACCTACCCATCACACACACACACACACACACACACACACACACACACACACACACACACACACACACACACACACACACACACACGTTGGGTTTTCATGTTTTATGGGGACTTTCAATAGGCGTAATAGTTTTTATACCGTACAAACTGTATATTCTATCCCCCTACACTGCCCCTAAACCTACCCATCACACACACACACACACACACACACACACACACACACACACACACACACACACACACACACACACACACACACACACACACACACACACACACACACACACACACACACACACACACACACACACACACACACACACACACACACACACACACACACACACACACACACACACACACACACACACACACACACACACAACATGAGGGCAGGAGAGCTGTCAGTCAGATTAATGTGAAAAAGTAACTCAGATATTTTGTTGTAAATTTGAAAAGTAATAGGTTACTTTACTAGTTACTTGTAAGTTAAATTATTACGTAACTCAAGTTACTTGTAATGCGTTTCCCCAACACTGAACACAGTTCATCATCTGTATCTACAGTTTCTACTGAATCTAACAATTAAAAATATATGATAT